>NW_009923123.1:0-67399 GCF_000696875.1 Nestor notabilis | reverse complement strand
GAACCAGATTGGAGAACCCAGCTCGCTATCTTTCGCAAATATGTTTCTCATTTCGGGGGGCCTTATCAAGGCATGACCCCTGGAACGTAGAGCCTTGTACATTGAACTCCCTCCTTCAGAAACAAAATAAAAGAGAGGAAGAGGAAAGCCGGGGGAGACTGTGGGAGAGTGATGGTGGTGGCGGAGCCCCCATGCCCCTGCCCACCCTGAGGGCTGCGCTGGCATGGCGCGGGACGCTCAGCCTCGGGGCTGGCACTCGTAAATGTGTCACTGGTGCACTTCCACTGTGAAAGGCTCTTTTATCTTCCCTTCCCGCAGCCCCTTTCCCAGTGGGTATGCGGGGCTGGCGGCTGCTGCTCGGCCTTCCCGCATGGCTGGGCCCTAATGAGGTGTGTGCGGCTCTTGGCTGCAGGTTTTCAATCTCTTTCTTAATACTTCAAAGCTGCTGCTCCGAGGTTCAGACAAGTCTGATCACTTGGCAAAATCTCTCAGCTGGGATTCAAAAGGGAAGACGCTTTATTTTATTATTTATCATTACAGATAGATAGGTGCTCCCAAACTGCAGAGTTGCCAGTGGCTTTGTAGACGGAGCCATGATGCTTTTTTAAGTGATAAAGGATTGGAGGTGAATAACTTCTGGCAGTTGCTTCCTGTCTGTAACAAGTAGTCGTTTTTAGGGGGAAAAAAAGAAAAGAAAACTAGCAGGCCTTACTTCATTCTCCTTTTCATGTTCTAAAATAGGGGGGAGGTGACAGAAGTAAAGTAAATGATAGGAGTTTGACCTTCATTTCAAAGTCTGTCCTAGTGTTCCTTTACCTGCTCCATTATTGGGTCACCTTCACTGTAGTCTTCCTTCTGTCGCTCAGTATAAAATATGCACGGAAATTGGCGCTGTTTCAAGTACCACTGGGGCTCAGGAGGAAGGCAGACTCCCTCAGCCTCACCTGTGTGGGCTCCAGGATCCCTTCGGGCTTTGCTGTCCCCATTGCCACAAGAAAGCAGAGCTAATGCACTGACCCGCAGTGTTTCAGTGAACTGCACAAGCCTAAGCATTTTTTAAAGATTGACATCCACCTTTTTTTTTTTCCTTGCTCTTTCACGTAATTATGGACATAGATATTCATGATTAGAGAATATTATTAGACCCTCTGCTTGCCTTGTGTTCCAGCCTGGATTTTTGGCTCTGGAGTGTGGTTTGCTGTGTGAATGTGAGCAGTTTACCACTCCTCCAGCTTGCAGCTCCACAAGAGGTTTGTCAGAGCAGCTTCTCAAAGTTGGGGTTAGTCCAGCTCAGTTGTATATGTTTCTAATAGTGCTGCTGCCTTCTTTTCCCTAATATTTTATTTCCTTCCCACCAGAACTGTTTACATCTTGTAGGGTTGAAGCTCTCCAAAACAAAATACATCTCTGTCAGTGTTAGCACAGCACCCATGATTGCTTCAAGCACCATTTTCACTTCAGGTCTGTGCTTTGCAGACTTTAAATGGTGCTTCCTGCAAAATTCTTCTGACCAGTGCTGAGATTTTGGTGGAGATTTTTAGTCTCCTTTTAATCACATGGGGAACAGATTTTTTCAAAGTGTTTTGACCTGCTTGGGTCAAAAAGGCACTTGCTATACTCAGATGCCAAAACGTGTTTAAGAAATCTGGCCTGACGTAATTTAGACAGCTGAGTCTCAATTTCAAAAGGCTTCAGCAGCACAGGCTTCAGTGCCGAGTGACCTGCTGCCTTGCAGAAGCCTCATGGCTGAGCTGACTTTAGGGCTGCTCTAAAATACACGGCAAAGTTGGGCACCTGGAGCTGAGGTTCATTTATGGCTATCTGTAATGGACGTTGAAAAGGGGAGCCTGAGGCAGGTACTTTTTAAGGTATCTAAACGTCAGCCAGCCTAATTCCTATCTCTGGAAGTTCTCAGTGTGAGCCCTCCTGGCTTTAAAGGTCCTGTGTCAGGTAAGCCTTTTCTCTCAGAGTAACCAGGGACACTCATTATCACTCCGTTATGTCAAATAGTTTTCCTAGTGGGAGATAAACTAGGAGATAGTGAAATGTTTTTGAATCCTCTGTAATCTAACAGGAAAAAGAGATCTGAATCTATATGTAAAGAGGAACGTCCTGTCCCGTCCTGTCCTCTCCTGTCCTGTCCTCTCCTATCCTGTTCTGTCCTGTCCTGTAGAGATCCTACAGAGCACTGTCATGATCCCCTCTGGTTTTACTCACACTATTAAAAGCCAAGTGAAATACAAGCACATTTGCAGTTCACAAAATTAAAATCTTCACACCTTTTTTCCTGCTGTATTTATGCTCCCCATTTCCCTTCATTCTGTGTGGAGCTGAACTCTGATCCATGATACTTGACAGCTTTCTGTATGTAAGGGGAAACAAACCTCTCTCTATACTTAGAGCCTTCAACTGGCTTTCTCCCTCTGAGTTTAAAAGTGGCCGCTGCTTCTAGATGCATGCTTCCTCCAAACCAGGGCACTCCAACTGGCATATATTTTTAGTATCTCTGTAAACTTTAGACAGAATTTTTTTCACTGGGAACTATTTGGGTACTGAACTATATTTGTGGGTAAGAAAGATGCCTCGGAAATGTTTGCATTCATGTAGAACAGAAGCTATCTGAATCTGTTACTCAAGGACCATAACTTGGCAAAGCCTTGTGAGACACTTCCTCCAGCAGAAGAAGGGGCTCTGTAGGAGTGGTTCTTGGGCATGCAAGGATGGTAGCTCTCTCCCACCCTGCCATGGCCATGCCTGGGCCATGCTCACCAGCAGTTGAGTCCCAGCACAGTCCCAGCAACTTCTCTCTGGCTGCCCCAGCTAGTTCACTTCCTCCAACAGCTGGGGATGTGGACCCCCATGAGCAGCAATCCCCATGAGTAGCCTTTTTGCTAATCAAGCAGTATTGTTCCAGCAGTGAAAGGAGAGGACACCCTTAATTTTCTTATTAAACATGCAGCTCAGAAGCCACATGCTTGTCACCTGCAGGACTGCATTAGTGCTTTGCTTTATTCTCTCTGCTCCTTTTCCATCCCTTACAAAATATTTGATTATTTATATAAAAGTGGAGTGACTTCAACAGAATAGAGATGTATCCTCCATACACAACAGCTGGGTGGGTGCAAGCTTCTTCATACAAGGTAGAAAACCCTGCTTGAAGTATCTGGTTCAAGTCAGAGAGCATGAGGATTTTGAAATAGGTCTGCATGTGCATTTCCAAACCAGTGCCATTGTGTACATGAACATTCAAAGATAAGTCTTAGCCTTGATGTCTATTGTGCATTGCCTTCTTGAGTGTGGAAACTTCGAGGACATCTCCAAGTCAAAATGATCTTTAAGGTACTTGCCTTAGACTGCTCCTAAGAGCAGCAGGCAGCTCTGCGTATGCCCAACAGCATGCACTTGGGCATTAGGAATGTTAAGCAGCAGCTCAGCAAGGCTCCTTGCTGGTATCCGAATACTGGACTCACACTATGGCCAAGTCTGTAGTCTTTAGAAGGCCAACATCCTTTCATGACAAGGTGGGCCATTAGAGGCTAAGTCCGTAGGAACTTTTACGTTTAAAGCAAGAATGTGGGTTTCCACTCCTTAAATCTCAACCCAAATCTCCCATCAGCTGCCATTTGTCTGTTTGTCCCTCTGTTTAATGTCATTTAAGTACTGAGTTTTGCTTCCCTGGGGAGACCTGCCTGCTCACTACCCCCAGGGCTGTCCCATGTCTTAGTCAAGGACTGCAGGAACTGTGCTGGGAGAGGGCTGTGGGGCTCCAGAACCTTTTCGCTCTGTAAGCAGAGTTTTTAACTGTGCTCTTAGTCACCAAGCTAGAGAAGTTGTGCTCCTTCTTGCAGTGACAGAAATTTCTTGCTTGTGGGCTGGTTTACTCATGTGTGTTGGGATGGAGTTTCTGTATTGAAGTAATTTCCTTAGGTGCCCTTCTTAAAAACATGCTTTAAGCCAGCAGTAATAAGAGTTGTGTGGCCTTTCTGTATATGGCCATGGTCATCTCTTCTGCCCCAATAAATCCGTTTATTGTGATGTGTGAAGTAAATACGTGCATCAATTTGAGCTCTGAATTCAGCTTCTGGAGGTAAACTTTGCCTTACTGCTGAGTGACAGCTGTCTCTGAGCTTGTCAGTGTGCTTTGCAGAAAGAAGTAGCTCGAAGCAGCAGATCCCACCCTAAGCTTCACACAGAGCAAACCTACTTTGAGTGTCTGTTAGTGCTGTAAGAATTTCTAAAGCAGTTTGGTGCATTGGCACTGTGTCTCAGCGGGGCGCAGCCTGGCCCCCTGCATCTGCAATAGGAGCCACTGCCTTCAGGGACTCCTCTGAAAATATTAGCTTGCATGCCAGGGGATTTCAGACAAGTTAACAACAGACAATGGTCCACAGTTCGCAAGTTGCTCTTGTCAGCAGTTCTTTTTGACGTATCTATTCAAGCATACCCTCTCAGGCTTAGAAAGCAGCCAGCAAAATCTGTGCCAATAGCTAATACTTTGCTATAAAATAAAAGCTCTGACAAACTCAGAGGCTCCATATGTAGTATTACTGTGATCCTGCAGTTCATCTCACAAAATTGGTTCTAGCTTTTTTTAAATCCACAGTTCAGAAATTCATGAGCAGAAGGTGAAGAAAATGAATTGCCAGCTGAATAGTCAGTGACCTTTCTGAGGCAAAGACAATTAACCTTGAAATAACCATAAAGGAGCTTTGCCCCATGGTATTAGAACAGAACAAACATTTTTACAAAAATGCCAAACAGTTGTCCTCTGCAGGTAGGGGAATGCTCTTCTCTGAGCTTTAGGAATGAGATGCACATGCTAGTGGTTATCACCTCACAAGTTCCTGCAGTATACACTAGTTTGTTTCCCACGGTGGGGAACCTTGAAAAGCAGGGATCATCATCATCATGGAGAGGGTTAGTGAGTCCACACATCTCGACACTGCTGTTCTGTGCCCTTTTAGGTGTCCCAGGGGATCACAGACATCCACATAAGGCAGGCAGGCATGACACAGAAGACCAGGACTCTTCTGGCCTGGCTGCTGGATACCAGATGAAATACCAAGGGCATCTAAAGCAGCCCCGGGCTCCTATCTTCAGGCAACCAGATCCTGCCAAGGATGGCATATTGTGAAATCCTGTGTTGGGCAAGTTGAAATAGACATGCTGGCTGCAGATAGCACTTCTCACTGAAGCCTGCTATCCTACCTCCTGGTCCTTTTTGTTACCTTCACCACTATTAAATCAGGGCCAACAACAGTGGTGCCAGCTCCCCTGAAATGTAGCCCTTCAGAGGACAGATCCCTGCTTTGAGCCACTGTGAAGCATTTTTCCTTTCTCTCCTTCTGAGGCCCAACATCAGTGAGGCATGAGGGTCCCAGTCCAGTGTCCTCATCTGCCAGCCACTTGCTAGCGATATCTCTCAACAAAAGACCTATTAAGCATTTGTGCACATAGGAGCTTTGGAGAAAGCCTTCTTGGTGCTCTTTTTTTGGGAGAGACAGCAGCTCCCCATCACTCCTTGTTTGATAGGGCACTTACAGCAATTAAAGGAGGAAACTGCTCAGGGTGTTTACCTTACAGCTTGCAGTTTCTTACAATATCACTCTGTGATAAGCATGCATGGAGCCAAGTAAAGCTGCTTCTGCAGCACATCCTCATGCCATTCCACCCCTGAGGATACACATATGAGGGGCACACAGATGCACAGGGAGCTACGAGGGATATTGTCTTAGCAGCAGGGAGTAAAGTCTGAGCTGTGCACGCAAGTATTTGCCCTGCCCTTCAAGTGCTTGTCCTATTCACCCTGAGCTCTGCGTGGCTGTGGCTTCCCAGTTAGCCAGATCTGACCTGGTCTGAAGCTTTCTCAGGTTTCTCTTTGCAGTCTGCTAGCCCAGCTTCTCCCCAGCTTGCTGGAGCAGAAAACAAATAACCAGGGGAGTAGCAGTTCAAGGCAAAACTGGGTCGATGAACGTTTACGCTCAATTAACACATGTCACCATTCTGTCTCCGCAACTACAGTGAATGCACCGAAAGAGTGAGAACAACCTGAATTAAGGCTGCCATGTAACGTGAAACCTTTGCTTCTTGGCTGAGCGTTTCCTGTGGTGGTGCTGAATTTATGCTCTGCATGGCTATCATGCTGTGACTGAGTGACTCGGATTTCTGATGTCTGCTTTAATGACCATGCTTTCCTTCTTGATTTTTGCCCTTCTCTTCAACTTGATCGGAAGCACGTCTGCACTTACGAAGTATTTCACTTTTGGCCTAGGGGCTGATCCTGTGGTGCATGGCTAGTCCATCGACCTTGGTATGTCTGTGAGGAGCTGCAAGTGCCTGGAGGGTGCTAACTGGCGGTAAAGCATCCTTCCCCTGAGGTGCCCAGTGCCCTGACACAGCAAGCAGTGCAGTTCAGTCAATCTCTGGCTGAAATGGGTCAGCACAGAACAGGTTTGCAACTACTAAGGTGTGCACAGATTTCAAAACGCCTGCCCCCCTCCATCTTTTGGGAAGACGTGTGCATGTGGGTGCTGTAGAGGCATAGGGTGGGTTGAGGATCACAGCTGCACAATCTGCTGATATTTGCAACCAATTTTTCACAAATGCAGAAACTCCCTCTCTGTTCTGATCTTACACATTTGCATTTTCTCTTTCAGAACCTCTACTTGCTTCTTCCTTTGGGTCTCTTCATGCATATATGTCTGATCTGTATTATCCCTTTGTTTGAATTGTAAGCCCTTCAGAGCAGCAATCATGTCTCCATCTGTGTCTTGACAAGAGACTTACATGATAGGTTGGCTTAAAACCACCCGTCTGTAACTGAGCTATCCTAGGCTTTTGCAAGGAATGAACTTAAGGAAGGAAAGTTTTCTTTTTGCTGCATAACAATCTGATCCGTTTGCCAGCTTTTCTTCATGAAAAAAGTCTTTCCCAGGACTGATGTGAATTCAAAGTCTGCTGGTCTCAAATATTTTTAATAATTAGTTCATTATTTAATAATTATTAAATAAGTAATAATTTTTTAATAATTACTAAATATATTTGGGGGAGGTTAGCTTGATTTTTTATTTCTCATCCTTCCAGGTACTACAGGTACACACATTTGCATATACGTATGATGATGAGAGAATCTCGTCCCTCATTACATGAACATATATATATATATTTATATACACATGAAGGAAGAGCTTCTCATTAATTTTCTTGGTCACTGCAGCAGGGACTATAAGTAGAAGAAATATCATGAGATTGACAGTAAAAATCACTAGAGTGTTCAACTCTTTAACTAAAAGTAGGTCTCTGTGGTCACCCTGGCTGGGCTCTGAAGTAAGTCCTTCCACATCCTTTGCCTCTCCTCCATCCTTCTTATTCTGTGATCGGAAGTCTACCTTCGTGGAAAATGAATCCATCAGGTTTCAGTAGTCTCCTGACAAGCCAAGCATAAAACAAAGAGAGCTGCTGCTCCGTGCTCACGCGTACACTGCCGTCTTCTGGGAAGCAATGACGAGAGGCTCAGGGCTGACTGCGGTGCTGTGAGGAATTACGCATGTGGTCGTCATCAAATACCAAACTATGTCTACCTGTATTATGTTAAGAGCACAGAACCCACAGTTTCTCCACAGGCAGCCCAAATTAGCCCTTCGTTAGATGCCTGTAGATACCATTTTTCTTCTTGATTTACATGTTGTAACAGTCACAGTCCCCGTTCTGCGAGGCAGATAAGCAGGGAAAATCCTTTACGCCTTAATGGGATTCGCTGGAGTGTGAGTTCAGGTCCCCCAGTGCCGCCAGGGACAGAATAAAATTTGCTTGGTCATTTTGTGAGCTGGGGATCATTTCCATAGCAGCACTGTGAATATAACACTGCTACAAGTGGGCATGAGTTGTGAGGAAGAAATCGTTCATCTGCATGATAGATCGGTGTCTTCTGGAATTTAAATATTAATTGAAAATTCAAGGTCAGAGGGCAGCTGACACTTGACTTTGCTCTCTTTCCTCTATCCATGGCTTTGATCATGCTACATCTTTCTTTGTGCCTGGTGTTCGAGAGAGTACCCCAGGGTCATGGACTGTTTCCTAGTCAAGAGATATAAACGTATTGGCTTAAATATCTGAGGCCCAAGCTTTAGCAGGGAGTGGGGGTTTGAAGGGAGAGGGGGGACTGTTTGCTTCATGCTTTTCACATTTCCCACATAACCCAAAGCAGACTAAACAAAACCAGTGTGAAATCTCATGGCTTGATGCTGCTATGGTTATATTTTTTAAGCTGTCATCCATTCATTTATACTTATGTTTATTCCCTGGATTTACAGCTTTTTTCAGTCTTTTCTTGTGGGGAGGTGGCACGGGGAGCAGTTGAAACCTTTTGAAAAGGGATTGCAGTGAGCAGTGGCCTATGATTAAAGCCCAGTGTTTTTCCTTGATGCCGCTCCTCGGCAGCAGTGTCACACATGGTAGCATTTAGGAGCCCTTCACAGCTGAGGTGTTTCAAACACTAATGAATGGAAGTTTGGCCATATAATGCAGGCAAGCTTTAAGGCATGCTTTGCTGAATGGTGTACTGTAGTGGCCTGGGAAAGGAAGAGAGTTATAAATTGTGTCAGTTAGCCACCCAGACAAAATGAAGCCATGTGGAAAATCAAATCTATTAAAGTATGAAGACTGTTATAAGCTGTTTTAAGCTGGTCATTCTTCAAAGGTCTCAGTTGGCTGAGGGGGTAAATTCCTCTTCTTCCTAGATCTTTTTCACGTGCTGTCTTAGGCAATGATGTTCAGCCTTTGATAAAAAACAACTTTTCACTGACAGCCCCTTTCATTAGAAATGTTTATTGCCCCCAGTTTACCACACGTGTCCTGAAAGGTACTGCACATTTGTTAAATAAGCAGTGTAAGAGCATCACATTTGGTCAGGCCTGCTGAAAGCAAACATGAAGGCAGCACTAGGGCGGAGGAGAACAGCCGATAAGGAGGAGAAGGCTTCCCAGGGCCCTAGTTTACCTGCTCAAAATGCTTTCCGTTTCCTAGCTGTTGATGTCTGCTGGCCGTAAGAGAACCTTGACAGAGCATGATACAGATTACTTTTTCTTGGCACCCCCTGGGGTAGGTGGAAAGCCTGGTAGGGAAAAGTGGGGGGATCAGAGAGCAGGGGACCTACACCTCCTTCCCAAGGTGGCTTCTTGAGATGTCACAGCAGCTGTAAAGGGCATTTTGTTAGCTCAGGAGGTAATTATCAGCAGAGTAAGACACACAGTTGCCACAGCATTTATTTTTTCTGCTTGTGTGTTCTAGGAAGAGACTGAAGAAACGTCCTCACAAGAGTCTGCAGAGGAAGACTAGGAGACCGCACCATGCAATTTCTACCTCATCAGCAGTTGGGTCTTTTGAAGGGAGAAGACACTGCCTTGACCGCTGATTTTCTATTGCCATGGTCTTTCCACTTTTGCCTGGGGGGGGGCGGGGGCGGGAAATCAAATAACCTTAAAAAGGATTTGACTAATCATCTTTTTTGTAATCCCTTCACAGTCCCAGGTTTAGTGAAAAACTGCTGTAACACAAAGGGGGCACAGATTAACGATGCAACTTTTAATTACTGTTTTCTTTTTTCTTAACCTACTAATAGTTCATTTGAGCTGCTAAGTAAGGGTGAATGGGTCAAAAAGAGCTCCAAATCAGGTTTATGTCATTCACTGCACTGCATATAAACAATTAACTTGTAACATAGTCATTATAATGGGCATTGAAATAGGAAAGGCTGAGTGTGTAACACTAAAGCCTTGCAACTCTTCCAGCAACCCACTCCCTGCTTAGTGAACTCCCTGTTTTAGAACACCAAAGATAGGGAATAGATACTACTCTTTTTCTCTTGTAACCTTCTTGTAGACTTGTACTTGATTTTTTTTTGTTGTTTTTTTTTTTTAAGACTTACTGTTATTTCAGGAAAAAAAATGAAAGCTGATCTTTCACTTCATTCAGCTGGTAAGCAGAAGAAAGAAATCAACACGAAAAAGGTACTTTCATTTTGCAAAAGGGAAGAAAGACAAAGATACGTTGTATAGTTATAGATACAAACATATCAGCAGAAGTAGTAGTATACAAAATGAACAGCCCTCATCTTCTGGACAATAGGAAGCCAGAGTTGGCTTTCTGTAGATCCAGGCATTTTCTATGGAAACAAAAATGATTGACACCAAACACCTTATGCCATTAACGACTAAGTCTTTATTGAGAAAAGTGTTTTAAAACATACAGAAAGGTACCTCAAAATTAACCATGGATTTATCCAAACAAAAATGATCCAGAAGTTTTGCTTAGTTTCGACTAATTCCACTCGCCCCGTACCAGTATTTCAAAAGAATTGCATCTCTCCTCAGTACTCATCAGTCCTGATGTAAGAACAAACACCACGTACCTCAGCTAAGCTCGTGCATTACTTTAAGCAATTTATTTTGACATAGGATGGTTTGCTGAGCACCTCGGTGCCAGTGACATTTTTCCATCTTTCAAAGCAGCACTTTTAGCACCACATGCAATATTACCCCACTATTCAATGCTACCTCTGATTTTTACAAATAACTCAACAGACTGATAAATACATGCTGCTATACACATTCAATGCAGGAAATTTTTACTGGGTAGATAATCACGAGTATCTGCATTTTCCCCTTATTTCTACTTCAACACTTAATTGGAGTTAAGGAAGCAGTATCTTTATTGTGTTTTGGCATGACTATGTATTTTTCTTTCTCTTGGTTTGATTTTTTGTTTTTCTTTTGTTTTGGTTTGTTTTGTTTTTAATGTACTTACCCTATTCTCTGCTAGACTTCTGTGTAATGTACTGTTAACTTGAATATATTTTTGTACTGAATTGCTGATGGGTTTGTAAGGATAATTTTCTTCAATGACACTACATGACATAGAAAAAAATTTAGCTGTAATGTTTAAATATTACTGTCCAAGTTTGTACCTCAAATGAATTGTTTAAAGAAATGGACTAATTGATTGACAAAGACCTACCTCCAGACTTTAAATGGAATGAACTTGTTACTTTCAGCATTAGTTTTGAGACGTTTGAAACAGTTAGGACTGCAACTAATCCCTAATTGAAAACTATTTTTGTAAAATAACTTGTGGAAAATGAACACATTTTAAATTACTTTCGTATTAAAAAAAAAAAAAAGAACAAAAAAAAAACCTTCAAAGAAACTTGAAGCTTTGTAGGTGGGAAGCAACAAGCTCAGCTTTTGCATAATGCAATCACAAATATGTGTTTAAAAAAAAAAGAAATTAGTAGATTGTAAGAAAATACTTGACAAGTATTTTCGTGTATTTTACACAAATGTGATTTTGTAATATGTTTCAGCCAGATTTATTTTAAATGCTTCTTATGTAGAGGTTTTTTTTGTTCTCCTCTCTCTCACTTTTGTTGTTCCTTCTCTTTCCTCTGATTTTGCTTTCTCTGGTTCTGTTTTATTTCCGTTCTTCCTCTCTTTCCTAGTCAGTACTTTTTACCATTGTATTAATAACTGGGCCAGGGGTAGTTTCTCAGGAAGGCGTCTGTTCGTATGGCTTTAGTACCGAGCCAAATGCAGTTGAAGATAACTACTTACTGGCTTCTTCCAAGAGGCAATGTCAAGAAATACGGACCTCCTTGAAAGCCCACAGAGGGTTCAGTGGCGGAAATCGCTGAGAAAGAGCTGATCAGAGTATTACAACAAGACACGTTAATACTGAGTGAAAGAGAAATAATCCTAGCTATACGGTAGTTCTAACAGGCCAAATCCAGTGTCACTTGAAGGTAGTAGAAGGAATTCTGCTGACTTCAAAAGGCATTGAACCAAGCCTTAAGCAAGTCCGTTCTGGGGTTTTATTTTTGCATTTTTTAAAACCACAGTATTCAGTGGATGACACAGAAATAATGGCTGAGTGTGTGTCACGCTTCAGCCTCCAAGAGACTTACCACTCTGATGAACTGAATCTTTTATTTTCTATATATTGTAGTACAATCAAAACACATTACTACCTCTTAGGGCCTACTATACCTCATTTTTTCAGACTGAAAAATTGCATGTGGCCATTGAATCAGTGAGAACATCATAAAATTTTTTATATATATAGTTTATTTTTGTGGGAGATAAATTTTATACGACTGTTCTTTGCTGTCAGTGGTCACTGCTAACTAAGACTGGACATTTAACTCTTTACCATTTCTGCAAGAGAGGTGTGTTTGCAGGAAAAAGAAAAAAACCGCTTCAAGATGTTTAACTACAGTTTACTTTTTCTTTTGAGTGTCTTCTAACTTTACGCTTTGTTCTTCGTGTAGAGTTGCTGTCTATGATTGTACTTCAAATCGCTTGCTTGTTGAAAATGTTCCTTTAATGGATTATCACAGTCTGTTCAGCACAATAAACATAATAGCCTCTGTGATCCCCATGTTGTTTGATTCTTAGACTTTTGTCACAGTTCCATAAAATGGGTAATAAAGTTTGGTCACAGTGACCAAATTTGTAAAAGCTTTGCATGCGAGGAGTCTTTTTTTTGGTCCCAGGACCATAGGCATGTGCCTGAGAAGTGTGTTTGCTTTTAGGGGCCCAGGGCTGGATGCTCAGCAGATGGACACATCCTGTGACTCTCCCCTAAAGGTGAGGCACCCATTCCTGGCCTGGGACTCACTGTGCCAAGCTAAGGCCTAAGCCATGCATTTTGGATGTGGCGATCTTGCCCATCAGAGAGGAAACACCATTGCACGAGCCAGGCTGAAATGGGTTTTGTTGGCTGGCCTCAGACCTGCCTCTTGGGGACCCACCAAGATGATGAGCCTTCTCCTCTTTTCAGGCAAGATCACAATTTGCATCCAAGTTTATGGAGTCTTCATTTTGCATCCATTAGGTTAAAAAGAGCAGGTACTCAGAGCAGCAGAGACAGGATTATGGTCTGGGGCACAAACTGAGGAGCTCAGAAAACTCAGCATTAAAAGCCTCCCTCTCTCCTCCTCTCCCCCCACCAAGACTGTCACTGGCAAGTTGGGCAGGATGCTTCTGCCGCCTTGTCTTCATTTGCTCTTACATGGTCCCCCTGCCTGTTACAGAGTGTCCATTGATTCATATTTGCAAATCTGCCTCTCTCACCTAGGGTAGTTGTTCGGATACTAATTCCTCAGATGTTTAGGTTTACACATTCTTTGTGTTCACTGAGTTGCAAACTCTCCCCCTAATCTCCTTTGGCCTAGTAACCTCTGCTTTCCCAAGGGCTTCACAGCATGTTCTCTTTGGACTTGGTTATTTGTGAAATAACCAAAATACAGTCACAAAGAAAGCATAAAGAAGTAACACCCATTCAGTCCTGAGTCAGAGATGTGAGTAATTGCATTCATCACATTATGTACCTTCCTTTCTCACCCTTCTCGGTGGTATTAAAGAATCATTCTACTTTTCAGACTTCCTGGTGGTCTTCTTCCCTGTGGCTGCTATCACTCAGCTCTTCCTGTTGCTTTATCTGATGTGATGCTCCAGCTGTAACCCACCCACCTAATGCATCAGCCAAGTAGCTGAACTTCTGCTACCCTCTGCTTAACTCCCCTCTCCTTATTAGTCATTCCTCCAGCCTGCTTCACTCCCACTTCCCTTCTTGGGGCATCCTCCAATAAACTTCTGCACGCTTCATGCCACAGTGGGACTATATGTGTGTATAAAACTAATCAGCTTCTGCAGGATGAAGGCCTGTGTTTGTCTAGCAGCCAGGAGTGCTTTATCCAAGATGCCTGTGCCAAGGGTCATATTAAGTTTCTGCTATTGCTTTCCACTCCCATCACATCACGTCCACACAGAGACGGGGAATTACTGAAAACTGGCACTGCCAGTGCCTTGCACAACACTTTAATTGTCTGTAGCTTTTTTGAAACCCAAAACATCTGCTGTCATCATCATTACAGACAGGATCCAGCACAACGGCAACGTATTTCTCTGATCACAAGAGAGGAGTCAGATTTGTCACACCTCAAACTTCACCTGAAGCCTGAATGAAGGAATGTTTCTCATCCTGGCACCTCTGCATACACGGATGAAGAACTTCTGCCACTCAGTTCTTTTTTTTTAATTTCCCACCGTCTTTCTGATCACATTGTTAAATGTACAAAAGTACTTTGTCATATGGCCTTCAGTAGAAATAAAGTTCCAGTTTCTATATGCCTTCTTAATTCAGAAATAATACCAATTGAAGCTTTGTTGAACTGGTTGCCCAGAGAAGCTGTGGCTGCCCCATCCCTGGCAGTGTTCAAGGCCAGGTTTGATGGGGCTGTGAGCAACTGGGACTAGTGGAAGGTGTCCCTGCCCATGGCAGGGACATTGGAACCAGATTAGGTTTGAGGTCCCTTCCAACCCAAACCATTACATCTACTTGCTCAGTCAAATGAATGTCTGACACTGTGTGTTGTTATATATTGTCTGAAAAATAAAGACATCCTTGCTGTCTGGACGTTTCATCCCTGGCACAGTCAGTGTGGGTTAATGCTCTGTTCCTGCCTGGCTCCTGGATCCATGGGCTGTGTGCCATGCTAAGAGACACTAGTGACAGGGAAACCTCAATCCCTTCGCAACGCCTCCTCACTCGCGGGTGCATGAGGAGCAAAGCTGCCCCATGCATGCACTCCACCTTGCTCCAGGACATCTCTGGGAACAATTTGGCCAAGTTGTTGCTCTGACCATCCCCACGTCCTTTAGCTGGTATGAGAAGCTCTGCTGTTTCTCTTATCTTCCAGGCTGATACACCTCCATGTAACAGTGAGGTTTAACATTGTCTTTTTCATTCCCACCTTTTATTCCCATTTGCCACCCAAACAACTTTTTCGTGTGTTGGAAATTTTTTTTTCATTTCTTTCCTTCCCACCTGTGCTTTAATGCTTTTCCCACCCTTTAGCGCTCCAGTCTTGCAGTGCACTTGTTCCAGTACTCACGAAAAAGAAAGCATCTTCCTGCAATTAACATCCTCTGAAGATACATGAACGTAATTATGATTAGCCTGAAGATAACAGTCCACTGTGGTTAAGTGGTGTCGTGGTTTAAGCCCAGCTGGGCTTAAACTATGACAAGTGGGAAGCAATCTGCCTGTATACACTCTAAAATAAAGCTGCAGATGGTTGTGCCCCAGACCTGTAGCACAAGATTATCATCATCTTTTATCTGCTAACAAAAGGGGAAATTGAAACATTAGGAGATAAGATGCAAGTCTTCAACACTGCTTCCCTACTAAGATGGAGCTAATTAAGCACAGCTAAAAGCATTACGTTGTCATATAAAGAAAGAGCTTTACACGGTTAATAATGTAGGTAGGTAGGGTGAAGCTAGACCAGGAATCCAAACATATGCTACATTAAGGCACACTATTAAAATAATCAGTGAAAGAAAATAACAAATGAAAGCTGGGTGGATCTGAAAAATCAATAGCAGGCAGAAACATTAATTAGCCAGAGAGGAACATAGCAAATGCAGAAGTCCCATCAAAAACCAAGATTACATTACATTATGTATGAGTGTCAGCTACAAAATATTATGTGGGACCACCAAAGATTATGATTTTAATCATAGGGGTTTTTAATTCAGAAAATCAATTAAATATATATAGTCCCTTAAGGCATTTTATTCCTAGTTCAGTGAGTAGGCAGAAAAATAAGCACATTTTTATTGCATTGGAACACATTTGCCATAAACCCACAGTTTTTAGCAATATCACATAATAAAACCAAAAAAATCAGTATTTTTAAACAAATCATCTCAGCAGATGCATAGAAGGAGTTACTTTGGTCCTACTTAACTGAAGAATATTGTCTTTAAAGCTACAACACAGTCTAAGATAGAGGTTTTATGAGGCCTGACATGCTCTAAAGCTGTTCACGGTGCATTACTACTCCTAGACTGCAGCTGTGCATGGGGCCAAGACAAATTAATATCTATCTAAGGCACTGTTAATAAGACTGTTTTTGCCAAAGATTCATAATGTGCTCTCTTTGGGATGGTTTAGGTTTGGCATTTATATCCCAACACACAATAACTTCAGTGAGATCCAAGACTTGGGGAATGTCACCCTTTGGCATTTCCCTCTGCAGTCCAGACTTTCGATCTCCCCAAAACAGGAAGACAGGAGAAAAGCAGAACCACGTGTGGTTGTTGTTGTGTTACTAGCAATGTCCTGGAGATCCACCTCACTGACCACTTATAGTCCCCACTTACAGAGGTACCACAATGACATGTCAACAGATTACCTTACTTCTTTACAGTGAGAAAGGGGTCTTGCCCTAAACAACACTGTGTGTGGCAAAGCTGATGACACAGAACTTGTGTTTGAGGTGGCCGTAACAAAAACCCCACTCTTTCATTTACACACAGTTTACAATCATGAGACGCATCTGTGTTTGCCTTTGGGTGCGTGGAACTTTACCACGGACCGTAACTGTGACTGTGTCTTTGTAACACTTCAAAAAAAGGGGTTCTTTAAGATTTTTCAAAAGCTTCTGGTGATTCTGGCGCACTCAGCAAAGTGTTCTATTGCGTTTAGAACAGCAGCACAGCAATGACACAGCGCAGGGTAAGAGACCAGAATGAACGTTAGAAGTCTTGTATTATCCAGACCAATAAGGACATCTGTTTCATAGATAAGTTTCAGTGCATCACTATTCACGGTTTTATAGGAGCAAAAGTTACAGTTTCTGATTAAAATCCTTAGAATTACGTTGCTTCATCAGCACTTCATTAGCTGTGCTGGGAATGGAAGCTGGCTTCCTTCTGTCAGAATTTGACACAAAACACCTCAGTTTAGTTATACGTGTGTATTACATGAAAACAGTCCCCATCTTTCTTAACCAATACACACAATTAAATGGTATAGCCCTGGATTTTGATAGGAAATAGGCTTAAGAAAGGAAAATAGGAAGTTTTCATTTCCTGTGGAACACAGGAAGCATTCATAATCTTCTGTCTATCCCCTTTCCCTTAATAACTTCAAGGTTGTTCCCATCCTTTTTAGTAATTAGCCTTGACCTGGAAAGGATGACCTCTACTATTGCCTTTTTTTCATGAAGTCTTGACTTAGATCAGCTTGTAGTGCATAGATTTACCTTTGTACTTTTCTGAACTCTGCATTGTGGGGAATCTCAAAGTCTTAAATACACTCCTGGGATGTGCAGCCCTGAAAGTAACTGGTTGTGGATAAGTAATGACTTTTCTGGTAACACCAAAACCTGCAAAATCATGAGGCTAAATAGGTATAAATGGGGGTGCACGTGAATAACAGAGGCAGCAAAGAAAACAGTGCTAGGGAATTGGGTGAAATCTTACTGAGTTGCTTATGGCAATGAGTAATCAATCTCTTTCACGGAAGTGAAGACCAGCCGAAGTTGCAGCCTCTGTTCTGTGCACAAAAATTAGTGAAAGACATTATATTGTTATTATAGTAAATTATATGTAAAAAAACCAAAAAAGGCAAGAGGAAAACAGAAGCAGAGAAAGGAGCAACAGAACAATTGCAAACAGCACTGGGAGCATCACTGGAGGAAAGCTTGGTGAGAGTGCTTTTGGTCTAAGAGCAAACTACAAAGTCTAAACCTATGAGCAAAGAAGCTGCATATGGCTCCTTGGTCCATTCCTCCTCTGCTCAGGAGACTGGACTCAGCACCTTCCTCATAAACAGAAAGGCTTAGGTCAAGCAGCCCCTGACTCAGTTTGTCTTTCTAAACGAAACTAAATCCAGTACCCTAAATTTTGGCTAATTTCTTGGGTTGGAAATGGAAGAGTCTTCAAAACCAGTCATACGCACACATGCAGAACAGACCAGAGGGCATCCCAGAGCGTATCAGCAGGATGGGACTGCTGCCCCTGTTCATACCAGATCTTTGAGGTGGAAGGCTACTGATACTGTTCTGTTTACACATCTTGCTTCTGCTCTGCTCAACTACTTCATGGTAGTTCAGAGGCTAACACACAGCTCCTAATAAATGAAACATTCTGCTCTTTGTTTAAGCACAGCTGTGAGTTACTCTAGAAAATTAAAGATGAGGAAACAGGTCAGTAAATTATTTAGAAGTAACCCGTCCCTGCCTGCTCCACACTACCGCAGCCAATGCAGCAACTCCATTACTCTCTACAACAGAGTTGCTTTGAAATACTCTTACTGGTAAAACCAGGGCTTCTTCTGAAGCGCCTTTGAAAGCTCACCAAGCATGATGAGCTTTGTCAAGCATGTGCCACAGTCCAGAGCCTCATTCTAGATGATGCTGAACATCCTGCCCCAGGGAACTAAGCGCCTTAGTACTTTGCAAGACATGTCCTTGAATTTGGCCTCACTTTAGTTCCCTCATTAAGGCTGCTGTACTGTATATAGACCATTAAATCAGTTTACATCAGGTTTCCCTTTCTCCCGTTGTTGGGGGTTTCAGTAAAACTGTTCAGTGGAGTCTAAGCAGAGAAAAGCCAATCTTCATCTGAGAAGCTTCCAAAACTCCTTAGTTTTGTAAGCTCATTGCATCTGCACCAGCCCCGCAATATTGTGATGTGTGATTGAGTTGTACAGACGTGATTTCACACTGCAGGGAAGGTGGTGCACAGAGATGTACCCAAGGTGCACCACACATTGTTTTCCAATGACAAAAGTCTAAAGGTTACCCTGTTCTGAGAGGACTGAGTCCCTCAGTGACAGAGGCCCAAAACAACGTCAGCAGTGCAAACCTTTGGGGTAAGCTCTTCTCCCCCACCATGTGCACAAGGGCAGTTAAAGACACTTTGACAGCATCAGTAAAATGAGCAGGTGCTCCTGTAGTCTGTGGAGGGGGTTGTACTAGAGCAGCCACACCACTCTTTCAATCGAGGCAAAAAGCGACAAGCCAAGGAGGGCTGACCACAGGAAGCAGTGGGACAGTAGTAAACAACAAGGTACACTGATGTGTTTGGTGTTGATGAAAAGTTAGTGAGGATTTTTTTCCAGTTAAATGTCAAAAGAGCAGCCAAATTAAACAGGTTTTCTGCATTTAGAAGGTCTGTGTCACCAAGCTTTAGTAATTTAAAACTTACGTGTCTCATCTAAGGTTTTCATCAGCCAGAGGGCAATTCATTCTTTCCTAAAATATGGGTCTAAGCTGGGTGGGATGAATCACTGATCCGTCCCCACTGACTGCTCAGGAAGCTGAGACAGTGACATTAACCTAGCTCAAAAAAAAAAAAAAAAAGGAATATGGGTCATTTCTAATTACATTGTCGGGAGCTCCTACTCATGAGCAATTGCTCTAACCCCTGCACTCCTCTTCCAGATGTGTCTCCAAAGGGAGATAAGCCACTTGTCTTCATCACATACACAGGTGCATAAAATCTAGAATAGGTTTTAGGCTCTGTGCCCCAGTTTCACAGAAATAACTAACTTCAGACTGGGAAAGGGACAGTCAGTATTGATAGACATCTCCCCTCTGAGCCAGCAGAACCCACTGCCTGGAGCAGGAAGGCATGTCCATACCTGTCCTTTGAATGCTACTTGTCAAAGGCTAGAGTAATTTCAAACTTAAAGCTTAGAGATATTTATTCACATGCACCTGTCCCTCCTTTGATGCCCCTAGTACATTAGGGGCACTAAGATCATACATGCTTTGAAGTTCTATCATATGATGTTACCACATACCTGCAAGGAGATGTTCATTTGTTGTATTGTCAGCTCAAGCCTCAAACAAACATAAGCATGAACCTAAACCATGGAAATAAAAGGCAAAAACACATTTTCCACTTAAAATCACCTGGAAAAATTCATTAAATTAGAAAGGCTAATTAGAGGTCTAGACTAAAGAATTTGTATCCTCAATTACAAGTCATCCTGCCAAAACACACTTCTACACAAACCAGACTTTCTTATCTTCCCTAAAAAGTCTCACTGTGGTGAATGTAACACCTACATGACTTAACTTCAGGCTGCTTCTGTCCAGTCACATTCCTTGTGAGCTGAGGATAAGAGGCAGGAGAAAATGCTCGAAGTTTTAAATTTCTAGAGGAAAGCAACAATCTCATCTGAGCCCTGCTCCTCAGTGAGTGCACTTATGTCACAGACAGCATGGGCAAATATTTCATGTAAGAGCCAGCAGCTTCTTTGAGACCTGGAAAGTTTCTCAGCATTGCTCTTTCTGATTCGAAGTAGGTGATGGCACCAGGGCATGGGAGGCTGCAAGCCCAAACCTGATCAGATTCCCTCAGCTGTAGATAATATTGCAAGTAAGCATGCCAGCCACTTCCTGTGATATGGATTTGTTCATTAAAACCCAGCACTGCTGTCGGGCTCCGTCCTGCTGTGCTGACTCTGCCCATGCTGGGTTGAGCTTGAGTGAAAACTACGCAGTCGAGCCTTTGAACAGAGCCTAAACATCCATCTATGCAGCCCAGTAAAAAAGCTATAAAAGGAGGCTTTTGAATTATCATTGTCCAGAACGTGATGTCATAACAAAACAACAACATCAGGAAATAATAAAAATGTGATGTACCTTTTTCACTGTAAATCATTTGTGTCAGCTTCCCAGATGGTGTGAATCTGTGTAGCTTTGGGAAATCAATGAAACCACTCTGGCTAATGCCACTGAAGAAGTCAGCCTATCAAACTGAGGCCAGAACACTTTCAGAGCCTCCTCAGTTGAAAGGAGAAGGGAGATGCAGCAGAAACAACATCTAACAGCATTTCCCTGGAGCTGGGGGTAGGTTCTTTGAAGGCCCATCTGAACACCTAGACTAGATCTCAATGAGCTCCAGTTAGAAGGCAGAAGTGTATTCTCATTGTACAAGGACAAATAAGGAATGACCCTGCGGAAACCACAGTTACACTCATTTGAACCCAATACGTATGAGAAAACTTTCAAGCCTTCTCAGTTTTTTTCTTTTTGAATTCATGCATTATACAAAACACATTCATGCTGTCTTAGATATCTCATGGGTTGTGGTATCTTCAAAACCCCCCAAAACATATGTTCTGCCTTCAAGTGTTTTCAGAGTCAGAGCCTGAACTCGACAGTATACTCCACACTGGATGTTACTATGTGGAGACAGTACTTACTTCCCCATATGGAATTAATTTCAATAGACGCTATCAATTCTATAAAGCCTTCTCTTCTTTCCAGCCTTGGGATGGTCTGGATTGAAAGGCTGGATGTCCCCAAAAGCAATAAACCATAGACAACAGGGGGTTTCTTTGTACCCCGCTTTGAAAACCTTTTGAAAATCTCTCTCATCTATATGCTGCATCCCAAAATCACATCCAGGGCAAACATGGAGACTGTGCCAATCCCACGGCTACAGCCCATCCCTGTACTGCACTCCCAGCACCATATGCACCACCTCTTCCTCCACATCCTGAAGGTGATGGTGACCCCAGAGCCAGGATGCTGTCATGGAGGTGACCAAGCTGAGCACCCCACCAGAAGGTACATTGGGAAGGAAGTCTGGGCTGCAGCGGTGGCCATGGCATCAGCAAAGCCGAGCTCCCACCTTCAGCACTTTGCTGAATCATAACTTTACAACCCTGCCAGATCACAAGAACAAGCACGTATGGGAAAGAAAAGAAAGAAAAGAAAAATATGAACAGGAACACTAAAAGTAATATCTAACAACCAGCTATCACTTTCCAAATATTTTTCTTCTATTAATTTTAAGGGCAAAATCATTTGGTGGTAAATGGGGAATAAACTAAAACCATCTGCACCCTGCTAGGCAGCTGTCAGAAAGCCAGGCAAGCTCTTTGGGTATATAGGCTTGACGTTTAAATCTACTGAAGTTATTCCAGCAGTGTCAAGCACACTGATGAGAGCCCTTTCCAAGCACCATGTGCAAGAGGCTGACTCTATTGTTATGGGAAGAATATTGCTAAGATTAGAAAGGTGTGGTAGAAAAACCACTAAAATGATACAGGTTTGCAAGGAATGAATCGTGTCAGGAGATTAGTCATATGGCACCCATCTATTTTAGAATAAAAGGAAACTAGGAGGGCACAGAAGAAATTTCATGGATTGATGGAGTAAGATGCCTAACACCATATGTAATTTAAAATTACAGAGGTCCAGACCTAAGCAGAAAGGGAGGGGAGCAGCCTATAAACAATTTGAGAAGAATGTCTTAATCCAAGAGGTAGTTAGCAGATAGCCTGATGGCTAACTTTGGCAGTTTGATCTAAGCAGCAAACACCAGCAGTCCTGGAGGAGGGAAAGGCTTTTTAAAAAGGAGTAAACTTACGAGTATGTCCCATCAACTAGATTTTTGAGATAAGGTTAATGAGAAATAGGTTGATTTGTACTTCCTCAGTTTAAAAGTGCAGATCTCCATGGATCATAATGTCCTGCCTGGCTGCTAATGTTCATATGTTAAATAAACACAACTTCTTTTAGGAACATTAGGATAGTGTAACAGTACTTTTCTGGGGCAAATCTAAAATGTACCATATTCATTTTAGAGGATCTGAGTTATCTGGGGAGGACGGAGAAGGGTCAGAATTTATGCTGTGAGGTACTGAAAACACTTCATCTGAAGATTTTGTAACTCTACTGGGACAGCCAGCAGTTCAGGTGGTATAAACATAAATACTGCTATTATCCATAAGTTTAACATTTTTATCCTTCTGAGCACTCTTTGTAGGGGGTAAAAAAAGATGTATTTCTTTTAATCCATTTTAGATGTCCAGTCACATTCTTTCTCCTTGCTCACACAGTGTAGCAGAGGGCACATAAACACATTGAGCAGCCTTCCCTGTATCCTTCCGTATTGCTCACAGTCTGATGCCTGCACCCTTTCTTCACAAACAGCCCAAGGGTGAAGTGGGAGCCCTCCCATTGAGTTTCAAAGGCCCGATCCTCACCTGCCCTTCTCAGGCCAAAGCTTGGAGTAAATACAGAGATTTGCACTGAACTCCAGGCATTTTGGAATCTACGTTGCATGAACAGCAATGCTTTGCCAGTTGTTGCCTCTCTCCTCTGCTCTTTCACTGTGTAGCCTGAAGGGGCAGAGTAGAAGCTTCACTTGCATGCTGGCCACCATGGTTTGTGCTGTCATGTCTGTTTTCATACAGCCATACCTCATCCAGAGCCACGGATCCACCTGCCAAGCTGGGCTTCTCTGAGACACTCAGTTGTATGTCTGCAAACAGCTTACCCTGAGTGCACAGAGCAAACGGTGCCAGATCATGGAGATGGAGGTCATGGCTATGGGGAAGAAAATGGTGGGATGTGTATAAAAGAAACTGTGCAATAAAGGCAACGTGTGAGACTGAGGAAGAAAAAAACAAGTTAGATCCGAACTTTTAGGAATCATAAAGGAAAAACAAACCCAACCCAAAAGAAGGGGTATGAAGGAACATGAGGTTGGAGCTGCAGGGCCACTTCAGCTGGGCACAAATCTGTGCTGCTGCTAGAGGCAGCCTCTCCTCTCCCGTCTTTCCGGATCATTTCCACCATTTCCCTGTTCAATATAAGCTGGCTGTAAATAACTAAAACAACAAAAGTAGAGATTCCATCTTGTGATGCAGTTCGGGGCAGCCATGAAAGGGCTTGTGTGATCAGACAGGACCAGCAGCAGAGGCAGGGGCCAGGAAGCACTGGGTCTCTGACAGATTCGAGCACTCAGGAGCAGTAGGGGCTGTCAGGGTAACTCCTGTGTAGATGAACAGGACATCCCAAACCCTGCAAGTGCCCATCTTGCCATACCTCACTACACTGTCTGGAGAAGCCCATCTTAGTAGGCACCAACCTTAATGAGAAAAGCAAACCTTGCGTTTGAATGCACTTATTCTTGGATGAAAGCACTGGGCTGTAGTTTTCCAGTGAGGATCTTGGGGTCTGCAATCACTCTGCTCCCTTTTGGATTCTCAGGTGGCTCCCCCTGGACAATCTCCATGAGCACACACGGCTGCACATACCTGAAGTCACCAGCATTGGCACCCTGCAAAATATAATAGCCATACCTTCAGACTGCCCCAACTCTGGTGTTGTGCAAACCTGATGAATGTCATGGAGACAGATGCATTCTCCAGTGCCTGTGAATTGGACTACAGCCCTCAGCAGGAGACACAAATGTTTTTGTTAATTTCCAGAGGAAGATTTCTGAGCTCTGGGGAACTCCAAAAACACAGCTTTTTTCTATTTTATCCTGTAGAGCTGTTACATGGGAAAGAGACTCTTCAATTTCATCCTGTAGAGCCATTGCATAGGAAAGTGAAGTCTTTATTTTAAAGGTTGTTTCCTTTCTTTCTTCAGCCTCTTTTTGTCAGTGTATTTCCCAGAATAGGTGCTTGTCTCTGGGTGAAGAGCAGACTTTTATTAGCACCTATATTCCATAACCTGCATTAGGTATTGCAAGTAAATGAGATTCTCACATGTAGTTTCTCTAGTCACCATGAGCAGCCAAACCAGTGGGTGGGGAAGGCTGAGAGCTGTTTTGCACAGCACTTGGTGAGGTCCTATTTTGATGTGCTGTGCCTTAGCTTTCAGAGACCTGGGACAAACTTTGATTCAAAGGCTCTGGGATAGGATACAAATGCATTTAAAAAAACCAACCTATTCTTTCCTGAGTTCTCCTTTGACCTTGCAGCATTGACAGTGTCTCTTTCTCTTGCATCTGCAAACAGTATCTATTACGAAGCTTAAATGTTAGAATGCGAACAGCAATAGCACTTAAGATCTGTGTTGTAATGCCCTGGGTTTTCATTACTAATTTAATCATATTTGCTTCTAGCAGAAGAAAGTGAAGTTATAAGAAAAAGGATTAAAACAGCATGGGAGAGAAAGAACAATATGGACAAGGTGAACTTTTCTTCCTGGATTTTATTAGTAAACTACAGTAATAGCAGTTTAAGTGCTAATTGTCGAGAAATAATCTTTCTGCTCTTAATTCCATACCCCTGAGCAGAGCACATATCGGCACTGAGAAAAACCATTAGTTCCACATCCATCTGTAATTTGTGGAGACATGCAATAAAACTGTAGTGATCTTGGATTACAGCAAATTGCTAACTCTTACCACTCTCACCCTCCTGTTCCATGCTCGGTTCCTATCCTGGAGTTACAGCAGGCGGGGACCTGTTTGTAGCCATAGGGTTTGTGCTTGTCTGAACCCGGGAAGTGTTCAGAAAGGCTTGCGTGGGCTTGCTGCAGCATCCTGGAAAGCTCTTTAAGAACTGAAGTATGTGAAATCTCATTCATTCTTTAAAGGCTTGAGTTTTTTAAAGTGTGGTACGACCTGTGACCAATATCAGACTTCACTATATTGGAGAGCGTCTTCCTAAACCTTTGGGGAAGTGAACATTTTAGTTCTGGTACTCAGCAAATAGACTTCCTTTCCTAAGTGCTCCTAAAATGGTTTTGCCACAGATCCACTGTATTTCTGGAATAAAGCTATAAGCCAAGAGAACCTTACTCTGAAGGTTTATGAGCATTTTTCTGTGAAGCACAAGTCAAACAAAGGATCAAAGCCACACACTGAAAAGAAAAAGAAGTTGGGGGGGGGGGGCGGGAAGGAGCAGTGTGTTCTAGGTGGGAAACCTGTTTCGGAAAATTTGGAAAAATGCTTTAATAGCTTCTTAATAAAAAAGGTAATTACTCCACTGCAGTGAATACAGTGTATAAATATTAGTATTTCAGCCTTATAGTAAACACTGGTCTTCCAGTACTTCAGCAGTCACATCACAGAGCAGTTTGAAAGGAGGTGGCGGGGCTTCATACTAGGTGAAACCCATCTGCTAAGTGCTCTCAGAATAAAGCAAATGCCTCTGAGTTTTGCCTGTAAGTTTGCTGGAACCAGGATTTCCTCCTTTCCCACAGAGAATAAGGGGTCTTATTACACCAGCTGGTTCTGAGCACTAGCTCAGCTCCAAATATAAGGTGAATGGGGGAGCGTTTTTGCATGGCGCAGAGCAGGCAGGGTTGGGAGCAGCTACAAGAAAGGGTGCTGGGATGCAGTTTTCCCTGGGCTTCTCCATGCTTCTGTGCTCGGAAACGCAGGAGAGGACCACCTGCTGCTCATCCCCAAAATTCAGCCCTTCCATCCTCACCATGTACGGAGGGAGTGGATGTGTGTGTTGCAACAGTCCAAGTGATGGGAGCCAAAACATGTTGTTAGAGGGGTCATCTGATACTTCATGCACATGGAGGGACCAACTGGTGGGGAAGCTAGGCTGCCAGACCGAAGCGTGAGGGCAGCCTTAGTGCTCGTGACAGCAGCACCATTTGGGGAGGGCAGTGTTAGAAGCACAGAGCAAGATTGGGTCAACATTTTCTGGTTTGTATTTCCCATAAAACATTAGCTCGGGAAACACGTATGGTATCCCACATGTGGTGGGTTAGGGTAAAGCTTTTGGATGCCTTCCTTGGATGATTTAGGAGCCCACGCTGCAGGCGAAGGCACTGATCTTTATGATCTCCAGTCACTGCCAGTCTCTCCTGCTGCTCGCATGCCCTGCCCAAAGCCTGCACCCTCCTGGGTGAGGATCTCTCCGTCAGGAACGAGTGATGAGCTCAGCCAGACTCCTTCTTTCAGAGCAGGAGAAAAATCTTCCCTTTTCTCCTCATTGGGTGCCACGTCAGCCCTGGGGCTGCCCTGGTATGTCCCTGCATATCTGGAACAGTGGATCAAGCTGGGGTGCTTGGACCCACCAGGGACATCTGCAAGACTGAAGTGTGGGGGATCTGCTACTTTAGCACAGCTCAGATGATGTGTATGGGTCTAAAAAGACATGAGAAAGGTGGCACTTCCCATCATGCTACTCAGGACCATTTTGCTTTGCAATCCAGTATGGATGGACTCCTTTTATAAGAGCAAATAGTGATAGGACAAGGGGCAACGGCTTTAAACTGACTTAGATTAGATATAAGGAAGTAGTTCCTTACTATGAGGGTGGTGAGACACTGGCGCAGGTTGCCTGGAGAAGCTGTGGCTGCCCCATCCCTGGAAGTGTTTAAGGCCAGGTTGGATGGGGTTTGGAGCAACCTGGTCTAGTGGTAAGTGTCCCTGCCTGTGTCAGGTAGGTTGGAACTAGATGGTCTTTAAGGTCCCTTCTGTGATTCTATGATTCCATGACTAAACATTACTCTGAAATTATGGTGTTCAGGTAGATGGGGTAGGTCTGGATTCTGGTCCCTATGTGACTTCTCCTTCTCTCCCATGACTCACTATTTACTTGGCATCTGCTCTGGACACTTGCAAATCCTAATTTGATATGCCTAAATACTCACACACCTTCCTGACATCTTCTTCTGGGTGAGACCAGGGCAGGATACCAAAATGGCAGTGTCTAACTCTCTCATGCCATTGGAAAGCCATCACTGAAGCTGTTCATAAAGTGAACAGCTCTTCACATACAACAGCTATTCAGCTGCTGAGTATAGCTGGGCTGAACACGTATTGAAACAGCTAAACACACACCAAATACGGCCAAGAAATGCTTGATCATAAATACATCAGATTTGGAATAGTCTCATAACAGTGTGGGATCTTAAAGTTTTTGGGAGAGGAAGGTTATACATGAGATAGCTATTACGTTGTAAAGGAATTGCATTTCAACTATTAACGGGATAAATAAATCATGTTTCTGGTACTGTGAAAATAAGATTTTAAAACAAAAAAGGAGATGATCATAGTATGGGATGGGAACAGGATGAGAACACTGAGCCACACCAGAGTTGGTTTTAAAACATTTCCAGCTGAAGCAGTCACATACCGTTGTCTTAACTTGGCAATATGTGCAGAAAATGGCTCCCACCAAGGACTGAAGGCTGGTCACAGTCTGGCATCAAGCATGTTCAAAAGGATGTCAAGGTCTGGATAATCATAGTTAATAACAGTTTACACCAACGAGTTGCAGGGGTGCACCCAAATGTGCCTCGTATGTCCCAGTCTGCGTAAACCACTAAACTTCTGTGTCAACCCTTTGGACCAGACAGCCCTTTGGGCAGATACTCACTGCCACAAGCTGTTGGCCTGGACATATTCCCGCATAGTCCCAGTCCAAGTGGTGTTTGTGGTGCTTGCTGCTGAGATGGTAGGACTGCCCTGTGCAGTCAACACCTTTATTGGGGACCACTATTCTTTAATATATTGTAACACTTGTAAAGCACTTTGCAACAATAAATCTTTTCATTATTTATGGCATTTCCCCCGCCTCGTCTCTCAGTGTGATTATATACTTTTAAAATAAATATTATCAGTTTATGCCTTCATTAAAACTCTATATATGCTCTTCTACATCCCCAAGGCATTTGTTGAAGTCATAATTGTTAGCAGCGTGTGATGTAAGAATTCAAGCCCATAAAACCCATTCATAGACACTTTGCAGCATATGCTGTTTATTTGGGATTCCATTAAAGGTATTATGTTGCCATACTTTGCAACCATTAAAGAGTAAACAATTTCAAAGGATTTCTTGATAGGAGACTCCTGTTTTAAGTGAAGCTTGGGTATATGTGGGAAATTGCTGGCAAAAATGTGCCTAATTGACCCATTGCTCTGTGTGTCTTTTTAACTCCCATTTCCGCTCTGCAGGTACATCGCACTCCTGCAGGGTGTTTTGGTGGGGTGGAAAAGGGACTATGCAGGCTTCCCTGTATCTTTTCAGTGCTTAGCACAGTGAGCCTAGCATTCCCTGCGGCTTGCTATGTTCTTGCTCTGGTTCCGCTGGAAAACCGTTGGGTGCAGGCAGTCTTCTGCTGATAGCTGCATTGGCATGCAATGCTCTTGAAACCCCAAAGTTCTCTAGACCTTGCACATTCCTGATCATCTCACAAGAGCAAAATATTCATTAAGAAGCTTTGCCTTTTACACTATTTTGGTTCCTTCATCATAGTTTTTTCCCTGGTTTCACTACCAGAGGCAGCTTGTCCCACTTTTTGATTCTGAATGCTGCTTCATTTGCAGTGAATGGCCTGAATGAGATAAGCAGAGATGAGCAAATGCAAAATTAATATTTCAACTTTATTTCAGAACACATTTTCATAAATAGCATTGTGAAAAAGATTTCCACCATTTTACCACCCAAAACAACTAGCTTTGCAAAATCCAATTCTGTTTGTTAATGAGTTGTATAAAAATCTTGATGAAATATGCAAGTTCTGTTGTATCTCTTCACTTCCAGAGATTGTTCATTTTGTCATTATATTGTTATCAGAGATAGATAGACAGAAAACAGGTAGACTCACATGTAAACACCAAATTACAGCCTTGGTCAAAAGCAGAGCGCATAAAATCATAGAATCATAGAACAGTTAGCACTGGAAAGGACCTTAAGATCATCTAGTTCCAACCCCCCTGTCATGGATAGAGGCCACCCTACATGACCACATGACATGACTACTATAACTTCAATGCATTTGGTATTCTTAGGCTAAAGTAATTGTGGATATTATAAAAGAACAGTTTTATCTCAGCTTTTTGCTTCCTACCAAAGACAGTCCCAATACTACAGGCACACAACTGAATAACTGAATGCACATGGATGGTTCCACTGAATTCAATGGAATATGCATGTCTGGAGACTAATGTGTATAAAAATGCCTACAAATGGTGGCTTACACTTTACAGTTAACTTGGCTAACAGACTTATCTTTCAACAAGATTTAATACCTAACATTCTTAATACTGTGACATAAAATCACATAATTTTTTCCCCTTCCCTATTTTGGAATGAAAGTACGTGTAGCAGAAACCTATCAGAAATATGGTTCGTTGCTGCCATTATTTTGCCAGATTGCAGAGCTGTTCGTTGTAAGCCAACATTTTCCTCATTTGCCATTGTTACAAATTGTAACAGATGAATTCTGTGGCATTAAATCATAAGAGAAAACAAACAGCATTGACTGCTGGCACCAAAACCAGCATTTCAGCAGACAATTAGCACATCTGATGTTTGTGGCTCCAGATACATTCTCATTAGAAGCTGATTCCCAACCAGCATGCTGCTCCAACAAAGGCAAATTAGATACAAAGAGGACCCAACTCTGGTCCTGCTGTAACCGCTGGCAAACTCCCACAGTTTTCAATAATCAACTAGATTGGGTCCAAAATGCAGACGTTAGATATACCATGAAAGAATGAGTGTCTGGAATTTATTATGCAGCAGATATGCCACCAAACTGGAAATTTCACATAGGGGGAGAAAAAAAATCACATTGTGCTTTTAGCTTGGATAGGTTGGAAATGATGTAATAGAAGCATTATGATTTATAACAAATTTATGAGCTATGCAGGCAAGCCATTCTCCAGGGATATATGTGGTAAACAAAGAATACCAGTGGCAAATAGAATTTACATCAAAGCAATCTTGCAGACCTCAAACACTTATTACTCTATTCATGACCTTTGTTAGTACACAGAAGTAGAATACAGTTTAACATAATGCTAACATTTACCTAAAATGAAACATTTCTGCTTAAATGGTTACTGAAAATGAGATGAAAACTTCACATAAGCTCCACAACTTATATTTTTGACATTATGCACTATTATTTGAAAATAAGTTGCCTTTAAAGGCTGATGTAAGTTTATTGAATTGACACATTTCAACACAAAGAACTGCTTTTCTGACAAAATATCCGCAGTGCACCTCAGAGGGCATGACGTGAAGCTACGTGTAATGTGACTGCAGGCTCAGGCAGGTTTTCGGCTCCCTTTTTTGTGGATGCTAGCCCACATAGCAGAGAGCAGCATGTAATTCACAGCTAATGGCAAACTCCTGCAGGGATATCGATTTCTGTACTGCTGGCCCCAAACCGAAGTTACATGTGCCCCTAAAAGGAGAAGACCAGCAGTCTCAGGATAGTTTCCAGGGAGTTCTTCCTGCTGTTTTGCAGTTTTTGTGTTGCCAGGCCTGGTCCATGAAGAAGTACTGTGCAGTAGTAACTGCAGGCAATACCAGGTGAAACTCTGCATCACACTGGCATACTAGGCAGTAAGGGTTTCGTACAGGCACTTGACAAGGGGTATGTGTGAAGGGAGAAGAAGGGCTAGAGAGGTAAAGAGGCCTTGGCAAGGCCATGCAGCAGGTTGCTCTCTCCTTTGCCTTACACTGTGCCTCTCTGAAATAAGCAGTGAAAATACTTATCACCTCACTTTCATGTGCTCTTTGTAGCAGGGATGCCTTACTAGTTTTTTGGGCCTTGCACCAATCCATAGTGTCCAGGCTAGAGCAGTCCTGGCTGTGCCTCACCAATGGATTTCCTGACCCGGCACTGAGCAGTCAAGTACTCTTTTGGTTTCTTGGGGATGATGGGTGCACCTTGCTTGCACGGGCTCGGCTTCCCCTAGAAAATTCTCTAGAAATTCTGCTTCCTTTCCCCCTCCTGGATAAAGTTTTCTAGATTAAGAGGTATTTCTTTAGCTAGGGCTGGACTTGTTCATCCAAGTGTCAGTGGATCCAGGATATGCTCTTTTTCTAGGAGTGGTCGGGGAGAACACTAAGACACTGCAAGCCCTCTAGAAGCTGAATTATGTCCAAAGGAACATTGATGGTAACAAATGTCTCCCATTGGCAGCAGGTCAAGGGAGGTGATCCTTTCCCTCAGCACTGTTGAGGCCACATCTGGAGCACTGTGTTGAGATCTGGGGTCCCAGTAAAAGAGACATGTGGACATATTGGAGGGAGTTCAACAAAGGGCCGCAAAGATGATGAAGGGACAGGAACATCTTTCCTATGGGGAAAGGGTGAGAGAGCTGGGACTGTTCATCCTGGAGAAGAAAAGTCTCAGAAGGGATCTTATCAGTGCATATAAATAGCTGACAGAAGGGTGCAAGGAAGACAGAGACAGGCTCTTTTCAGTGGTGCCCAGTGACAAGATGAGAGGCCATGGCTACAAAATGCAGCATGGGAGGTTCCTCATGAACACCAGGAAACACTGTGAGGGTGACCCAGCACTGGCGTAAGTTGTCCAGAGAGGTTGTGGAGTCTCAATCCATGGAGATATTTAAAACCCATTGTCATGGTTCAAGCCCGCTTGGACCTGTCTCGAGCGGGCATGGTCAAAGAAGCATACAATTGGACTTTTCGGTGGGAAAGCAAGGAGCGAGCCACGAGTTGAGATAACAGCTCTCCAGTAACTAAGGTATAATACAAACCACTACTGCTACCAATAATAATGATAAGAGGAATAAGAAGGGAAAAGGACACAACCGCTCACCACCCGCTGACCGATACCCAGCCCGACCCGAGCAGCGATCTGGCCTTCCGGGTAACTCCCCCCAGTTTATATACTGGGCATGACGTGCTGTGGTATGGAATAGCCCTTTGGCCAGTTTGGGTCAGGTGTCCTGCCTCTGCTTCCTCCCGGCTTCCCCTCCTCCCTGGCAGAGCATGAGACTGAGAAAGTCCTTGGTCAGAGTAAACATTACTGAGCAACAACTAAAAACATCGGTGTTATCAGCGTTGTTCCCAGACTGAAAGTCAAAAACACAGCACTACACTAGCTACTAAAAATGAATGCTGTAGCTGAACCCAGGGCAGCCATCTGGACACAGTCCTGGGCAACCTGCTATGCTTGGGCAGTGGGGGGTCGGACAAGATTACCTCCAGAGGTCCCTTCCCACTTCAACCATTCTGTAATTCTATGACTACCATGACACTGTACCTCATCTGGTGGTTCCACCAGCATCTTCAGAGCCTCAGCCTCTTTTAAAGCCCTTGGATACTCACTGAGCTTTTAAAACACTGAATCCTTTACATATCTATGTATCCTGATATCTATTTATCTTTGTGTTTGTGCATTGTATCTCTTTAAGCACAAGAAAAGCACTTTTGGTTCTCACATTGAGAAGCGTAAAGAAGAGTTGTGTCAGGTGGTCCCAGAACCTCTCAACTTTTGATAAAAGTGAGTGTATTTGAAAGTATAGTTAGGTGTCATACATCCATTGACATCAGTAGAACTCAACTCTTTCTCGACAGCTGGGACATTGCAAAGGTGCCTGCCAGGCTTACTGCAGCTGTTTCACAGGGAATGAAACTGTGACCTGCTGTGCTTTTCACATGGAAGTGGCAATAGACAAACAGAAAATGAGATCTGCTGAGGGGAGAAAAAAAAAAAAAGAACTATCATTCTGAAAATTCAGATGTTCCAAAGAAGAGGTAAATGCTCCATCCCTGTCCGTGTTCAAGGACAGGTTGGACAGAGCCTTGGGCGACATGATTTAGTGTGAGCCATCCCTGCCCATGGTAGGGGGTTGGAACTAGATGATTTTAAGGTCCTTTCCAACCGTAACCGTTCTATGACTATATGTTCCTCTGAAAACCACGAAAATGGGAGATTGAAGACTACTTCCTCCCCTACATCTCTAAGTTGCATTTTCCAAAAACTTGAAATACATTCTGCAAGAGACTTATACATTTTTGAGCAGAAACTCCTTGATCAGCTTTCACAAAAGACCCACAATGATTCAGTGACCACACAAGTCAAATGAAACCAACTGTAGGAAGTTTTACTCATCCCCAAATCCTATAGAACTGCTCCAGATTGCAAATTCCCTCTTATTGATGGAGTTGGGTTGCAGTCATACAGTCATCCAGTGTCTCCAGGAGCTGGGTGCACCATCCTAGGGCACAGGAATTGAAGGAAACTAGAGCAGAGCTCTGAATCTGGATCCCTCAGTCTGAAGAGCAACTGTCTGAGCGGGTTATTTTGCTAAGGTTGCTCCTGTCATTCTTTTAATACTCAGTCATGCAGCAGGAGACTGAACAGTTTTTAAGTCTTCATGAAAACAATGGTATATTTATCTCAGACATAATCAACAAAGGAAAAGAAGGATGCTACAAACGTAAGCTATTCAAACATAAGTGTAATGTTGGATGTCAAACAATAGCATATTGTAAGTAATACCAAAAAAGGTTTACTCCTATAGCAACATTTAAGGAAAACATATGATAACAATAAAAATTATTTCCACAACCTTTTCACCACTTGTTCCATGTGGGAACAATAAGTGATACTCCTGCTCTACATTTTTAAAGAAATATTCATCACAAATTATACATTACAAGCTTTGTGCACTGAGCCTCTATTGTGCGTGTGTTCTCCGTTATTACGTTTCTGGAACACGAGTTGTATTATGAACACCAGTGTGTAAACTCCACTCGGGCTCATTTAAAGCCATTTCAAAGGGCTGTTTCTAGCCCTGAGATCTACCAGGATTAAGGGAACAGGCTGGTTTTGAGTCATCTTCCCTAGTTGCCATTCGAGCACAAATATTCCAATTTGTGCTTTTTTAAATCAACACCGGATGAGACCATTAAATAATATACATTCATTAAACAGATCGTGGTCATGATCTGCATCAAGGACTGCCAAGAACATATATATGTGCATTATTGCTCAGTTCTGTGCTCTGGCTTACATTTTTAAGCCTGCGTCAATTCACAGCAACAGTTTCGCAGCCAGAAGAAAGTGGATGAGCAATGGATTTTGTTTTATTAAAGGATTCCTCCAGTGGCAAGACACATGCTTCTATCAGTAAGCTCAATGAACAGAAATATTACAGTGTCTTGCATTTCTATGCTTTTCATCAGAAGACCACAAAAGCTTTTGCAAACTTGGATTACGCCAGTCCTTGCTACAGGTCTTAAAAGAAGCAAAAGTATATGATGGCTTTGGTACAGATGGCTAAAGTGATGCAAAGAGAGCTCGAGGGCACAATTATATGAGCTGCAATCACACCTTTGATGGCAGGATGGATGTAAAGACTTGCTCCAGATCCCACAGTCAAGCTGTGGCAAAGCTTGACACGAAATCAACAGCAACTCCTTTGTTCTAGTCTGGCCTCCTTGGGCTGGGTTTCATTACACTGCTTTCCTCATATCCCTTTCTCTTAAATACTGGACTAGATCAGACAATGAGATTTTTATGAAATGTAAAGTCTTCTTCTCAACTCCCTAAATCATTTTTAAGAGGGATGGTTCAGTGATTGTATCTTGTGTTACTAGCCTGCCCTCACGTTTCAGTTAACAAGGCTGTTGTTTCTTTCTGCTTCTCCCTGTATTTCATGTTGCCGAAAATAGCTTTTAAATATGAGATTTTTGCCTACACAAATAGCAGAAATTTTGGCAGAGTAGAAAAGCACAAAGACAGAGAGAAGGCGTGTTTTACTCCTTCACTTTCTTTTCCTCTTCATCACTCTCAGAGTTACACCAGGTTTATCTGAAGCTGGAGAGTGTAAAGGAGCCTAGGCTTCCTTGTTGTAACATTGCTTTCTATGTTCCCTTTTTTATTTTAAGATTTTGAGCTTAAAATCAAAGCCACACATTTGCAAGTGGCCAGACCTACATGCCCCTAAGCCTTTCCCAGCCTGAGGTAGTCTGGCAAAAGGATGTCCTTCACACTAGGTTATTTTACTGGTTCATTTCTAAATTCAGAGTTGATAAAGTGTCAATTTTTCTTCTACTGTAAATCAAGATACCCTGGCCTTTGGAATTAGCTCCAAATTGTTGGTCTGGACATGAACTACACAGTTAGTCCCTCCTCTATCCTGGCTGACATTTTCACATTAATTTCTTTTTCCCTTTCATCCATTCATTGGCTGATGAGTCTATAAATACACTTCATCTGCTTTTACTTTGCTTTTTAAGCATAAACCAATACTGAACACGTTGACTTGATTATGTCCAGAGGCAAAAGCCTTGCATGTTTCTTAAGTCACAGCAATAGCTTGAAACTTGACTTTCTGCTCCTTTGGTCCGGTAGGATAATCAGTGGGTCACCTCCTTCTACACCCAGAGTAAATAGTGTCATGCAGAAGAAAAGCCATCTTTGAAAAGCAATAAACACCATCACCAAATGGAGCAGCGGGCAGAAGAGCGCAGGAAAGCAGTAAATAGTGACCAGGTGCTCCCCTGCTCCCTGCCCCAGTGCACTCTGCAGGCTGCAGGAGTTTCCTTCCCTGCCCCCCCAGGAGACCTCTGCCCTCCCCAATTTCTCCTGCTATATAACAGTCGGTTCTTTCTGGGAGGTGCTGTCAATTTTACTCCCAGCCTGTCCATGCATTGACATCCTCTACCTAAATTAACGCTTCCTTCCTCTAACCTTAGTTTCCAGGCACCCTTCTTCAATAGAGCCACTTGGCTCAACTCACGCAGAGGCTTAAAACCCCTGTGAGGATCCCAGGAGATTTTCTTATATCTAACTCTCCTCTGGTGGCAGAGGTTAGATACGTCAGTGATTTTTAAAAGCTGCAGCCTGTCAGAATCTTTGACTTTTGCATGATGAGACCACCACAGGCTCAGCTTGGTCAGTGGTCATCACCACTGCAGCTGTAGCGGCTGTAGCTGGTTTGACAGCAAGCTCCAGGATGGACAAAGCCCCATGCAGGCAAGCTATGGCCAAGGAGCTCACAGGGGGTGGCAAAGCATGCTGATATGTGACCAAGGCCCTTATCACTTGGAGGAGGCATCTCCTGCTTGGGGAGAGCTTCCAAAGCAGACAAAACCCCACACTAGCCAGGATGTGCCACTCGAAATTGCTCAGATTTTGATCCTCCAAGTTAAGGAAAAGGTAGGTACACCCATCTGCTGGAGATGGCCTCTGCAGGCGGGCAGCAATGAACCACAGGGGCCAAGCCAGAGGGATGATTCCTTATCTAGCACAGTCATGGCCGCACCAGTATGGCACACAGAGTGGTAAGCTGAATGGGATGTGGCAGGCGTAAGGAACATAGCGTATATCCTGTGGTGTATTATCACAAGCTCTTCTTTTTCCTGCCTCCCCCCTGAAGTGTTTTTAAAAGGAGAATCACTGGGAAGTAGCTGTCCTAAAACAAGAAATGCAAAACCTGTAGTACATTATTCGTAAGAACTGCAGATAGGAATCAGATTGTAGAAAGTGGCTCACTTCTGACATTGATTAAAATTACATTTTGCATTACATTTACATACATTAAAATTACATTCTGCATTATGTTTGGTTTCCCAGATGGTTTAGCAGATTTAAATCCTTCAAAGAAGTTAAGTCTCTTGCTAGCAAACATATTGCAACAAGCTCGATCAAATGATAGCTCTGATTCTTAATGCAAGTACCACAGCAAAAGTAGCATTCCTCATATATCAGCAATTACAGGCAGAGAAATTTATCCAAATCCCAGAGGAATCACAGGAACTGTATTATTGCTTACAGGAGGTTTTGGATTAAGTCCTCGTTTTGTTTCAAGTCCCAGCCCTCTGCAATGTATGCATCAAAAAGGATGATTATAGCCCATCTCCAAATGAGGTTTCCCATGAAAAGCAGCAGTTCAGCCTCCATGATAACAGCAATGCTGCTGGAATAACAGGATGCAAAACATCCTCTTGAAAGTGTGTGAGTGCTCCTTCTCTCTTGTGAGCTTGGCAGTGTGTGTTTAAGCTACTGCTGAGATCTTTCCTGTAACTTTCATCAAAGGGGACATCAGGTCCTAGTTCAAGGAAATAATCTAAATCATGCCCCTTTTCAGACTAGAAAACTGTAGTTGGTTTTACTTTGTTTACATTTAATTACATGATCTGTTGTATTCTGGCCATGAATGGCACTAAAATAATCTATCAGTAATAAGCAAACAAATCAAAAGAGTGCAAGAAAATGAAAAACGGGCCCAAGCTACTAGAATTCCAAGATGAAATGATAAATAAATCCCCTGTCCTTCCTATCAAGTTTTTGTAGATTTCATCAGAAAAGGCATATGGAGCTGAGGCTCTGACAGGGAGCTTGGCCTCTCTTCCCACTGGTCTCCACGGTACTGGAAGTTTTTTATTCCAGCTGCTTGTCAGTATCTGTAGCACAGTGGCTTCCTTAAAAGAAACTTTCCAAGGAAGTACTAAACTCGTGCTATTTATCTACATTTTATTGTGTGTGAAGATAGCTTTGAAAGCTCCATAGCTTCTGTTGTTCCCTCCCATTCGTGTGATCAATACAAATGGTATCTAATTCAATCCCAGCAAAGCAAAAGGGACACTGATGCCTTTCCTAGATAATGACAAGGAGGATGCTTTGTGGTACTGAATTTCCATTCCCAGTTTTCCCCCCTTGGCACCCTCTTCCAGCAGCATAGAGCACACGCTTTCATTGTCATGGCTGAGTGTGGCTGCAACCCTTCCCCATCCTCACTTCAGTAGTCCATTGGTGAGAGGTCCCAAAAGGGACCTTAAGCTATTCCCAGGACATTGCCTTCATACAATCGTTTGCTACCTTCTTCCTCCTCTTCTTCTTTCCTTGTCCCCTCTACACTTGCCCTCTTCTTCCTGCCTTATTCCCAGTCTTTTCCATTTAGCCATTCCCTTCCTAAATAGGCTTCCCATGACCTGGCTGCCAAACCAACCCACCAGCAGCATGGTGCGAGGCTGCTTGCTGGTAAGAAGTAGCACGGCCGTGCCATGGTGGTGGGTTCCTGGGTTTCCCAAAGTACATGATCTGAGTGAGAGCGTGCATATGAAAGAAGTACAAATAGCAACAGAGGCATGTCCACGGGGTCAGAATGCAACACAACATCTCTCTGGGAGAGCTCAACACGTGGCCTTTGAGACCATGCAACACTATGCTTATTACTGTGTCCTTGGGAAGACAGTTTGGGTTTGATATATCTGTACAGCACTTACATGCCAACAGCATGGCATGAACAGCAGCACTGTTTGTCAGCTACACAATACCAGCTTGTGAAGAAGCATTAGAATACTTAGTGTAAGGTGTCCCTGCTTGTGGCAGAGGGGTTGGAACTAGATGATCTTAAGGTCCTTTCCAGCCCTAACCATTCTGTGATTCTATGATTAAAATCCTATGTGGAGAGAAGGAGCGAGTGAGTTCTTCCACCAACCAGACTCTGGTTGGCCTTGGAGGGTGGGTGGCTGCCAAGTCTGTGGGAAGATTAAAAACACAAAGTACCCAGTATTGATATGTTCTTGCAATGTACATAGTGCAGCAGCATGTCACCTGTCCCAGCTGCCCCACATTATTTATAACTGCCTACATGGCTGATTCATGTCTCCTGAAAACTTATTGCCATGGCCTTGTTTTGAAAGGAATGCAGTGTCCCACTCCCCCAGCAGCTCCTGCCGGACCTCTCCTTGTCTCATTTATTAATTCATTCCCTGCCAAGAACAGCATGGTGATGTAATAACGAAATGTGCTTTGAAATCAACATGATATAAAGGACTTCTGCAAGGCTTCAGGCCGGCAAAGCACTTAAACACACGCGTGACTTTAAGCATGTGAGCGGTAGTCCCGTTGATTTCAACAACGCTACACATGTGCTTAAGTGCTTTGCTGGATCGGGGCCCACATTTGACAGACAACTCAGGTTCTGCCTTAAACAAAGAACCTCTTTGACACAGGATTTTTTGCAGAAAACCCAGAGTTTCATGTAATCCTTAGAACTGAGTATAGAGCCAGTGCTGAGCCCACAGGAGCTGATAGCGGGACTCCCATTGGTTTTGGTGAGGGGGAGCTTTTGCTCTGAGATGTGGAGCTGGGTGCACGTTGGTTCTGCTCTGTCCTTCTGAGTAGGGAAAAAAAATGACACCATTAGTTTTTGTCAAAGAATCACTAATAAAAATAACCGACTTTTATTGGTTACAGGCCATATATGTGGTAGCTGTGCAGATTTGAGCTCTGTTATTCTTGCAGGGAAGTCTAAAGAAGTGATTCTCTTGTCTACAAATATAGACCTGTCAAGGTTGAACAGTTATGTTCAATGTCATCGTAAGCAAAACTGACATTTTATTTACTCATTTGTACCACCAGAGTGTCAGCTCAGCAATGATTAAAGCTGTCAGTAGAATCAACAAATAGTGTAAAAAAACCAAGCTGCCAGTCCAAGTTTCTGTTTCATTGAACATGTTAGTTTGAGTGAAGCTTTGCCTGACTGTTTTGATGGTTTTGTGGCTTATTTTCACTAATTAATTTGCTTGGTTATTATCCTCTGGAGGCAAACAACATAATTGACAAATAAAATAGCTCTCAGTCAGTCAGTCAGTCAGTTAGTCCTCCAGAGGAAGTCCTGTGCAACTGGATGTGAACTTCCAGCTGATCTGTAATTTTGACCAGAATAATTTTTTTGTGCTATTCAAATTTCTGTCAAGGAGTTGAAAGTCACCTTTGTAAAGAGGAGATTAATCCAGGTCTAACCTCAGTAGATAACATGCTTGAAAAAAATGACCTCTGGTATTTACTTGTAGACAAAGATGTGTGTTGCAGAGGCTGTTGGAAGATTTGTCTTTGTCTGTTTATTCAAAAGGAAGTGGAAGGGCAAAGTAGGGAAAAAAAGGGGAAAAGCTACTCTGGCTTTTCAGACTTCTTCTCAAACCTCACAGCTTAACTCAGGTTGGCCTGCAAATTTTATTGCTTTGTTCACACACAAAATTTAGTGCTGGAAACCCTTGAGCCAGGTTCAGAAACATAATTTTCTCTTGCTGCCAATGAGAGAAAAGAACTTTTCCCCAATTACATGGACATAGAACGTGATACCACTAAATCCAAGATTCGTGAAAAGACAGATAGGGCTGTTGCTCAAAATGGGTCACCAGTGGGGTGTTCCTAGGCAAAGAAATAACATTGCACTCTCTGTACTATAAATAAAAATAGCTGGGCCTTGTTCTGTGACTAGTTTTAAATCACTTTCATGACAGCTATTGACTTCCCTGAAGGAGAAGCCCATCAATAGAACTAAAGCTGCGTGAACTTTTTACAGAAGAAATGTACTTGCTGCAACATATTTCTTGAGAAATCACTCAGGTAAGCATCGAAACAATCAATAAAGCAATTCGATTTGCATGCAGGCAAGCCTGATCCTGCAGGAGAGCACCTGAGCCTACAGACACAGCTCCACTGAGCTGCTCCTGGAAGGAAAAATGTGTGCAGGACTGCTGTATGGCACCACTGGCATTTGCACTTCACTTCCTTCATGTGCTGACTTGTTGGCAGGACCTGCCCTTTTGTCACAGTGCTTACCTTAGGCCTGGTCAAAAATAGATCATGTAAGTATGTCACTGAATGTCTGATGTTCACAGGCTGGTTTCCACCCTGGTAGCAGATTAGATTTCTGTGGCTTCAAGTAGTCATACCCTAAGTACCTTATGGCATGCAGAGTCAAAAGTTTATCTCATTTCTCTCAAAAAGTCCAGAAGCCAGGGAGAATTTAATTTCTTTTTAAAAGTCACCTTGCGGTCATTACTTGCCATGCTTATAAAATCTCCTGGAACAAATAAAAGCTCTCTGCATATCCTAAGCCAGCAACCTCTCCTTCTTACAGAAATTTACATAAAATTACTTCAGGGTAAAGTCTAAAAATTATTCCATGTTTTCCAATTATGAAACATTGTTTTAATTTTAATTTCTGTCCATAATCCCACCTCACTTATATTCTTGGACTATGAAAGTTACAATAACATTGACAACATGTAAGTGACGTTTTTGTATTTACAGCTGAGTATGTAAAGACAGGATCATCAAAGGTGCTTCCAGAGTAACTTTGGGTCAAGTCTGAATACATTTTTTTAATTCAAGATTCTCTTTTCCATGCAAAGTTTCAACTTCTTTTCTGGTAGAGGGGGGAAAAAAAGTTTTCTTTACTTTGTGCCCATAACAAAGAAGATTTTTGCTGACCAGGTAAAATCTGACAACAGTCTGATAGTTTGTGTCCACTACCTACATGCTAGGGATGAGCTGCCACTGATATACTTTATTCTTTCATTTAGGGGACACTTCTGATTGGTTCCAGGAACATTTCTAATTTTAACAAAAGAAGTCTTCTTAAAGACACTTTCAAAGCATTCTGTGGTGATCTCCTGCACTCTTTGTTCTGTTTGTCTCATGCTTCCATGCTGCTGTAGCATTAAGTGTGAAGCATGCTTTGTAGTGACATTGTTCAGCAGAAGTTAAGTCCTCAGCAGATTCCTTTAAGCCTCTAAGTCTTCCCTCTATAAGAGATCAATAGCAGGGGTCTGTATTCCCCTCAGAAAACAACAGGATCCTATTTATACTGAACAGCCATTTTCCAGAATGTCCTTTTAATATTTTTTGTTGTTCTTAAAAAGATAAAAATGAAAAAAAAGGAAAAGTGAAAAAAGAAGAAATTATTTAGCCTGACAAATGGTCTAAGAGGGCATGCTTGGCTTTACCTTAGGTGACCACCTACTCGGTAGGTATGTAATGAAGCTGAAGTATCAGAGGGACAACATCTGGCAAAGGCTTGTGAATTACAATTTTCTTTTGCAAGTGGAAAACCATATCCTGCACCAGGTCTCAGTGGGGTTTAATGCTGTCAGAGCATACAAGGTTTGTTTTGATCTGTTATGGAGTAACACACATAGCTTTCAGTTCACACTAATAACATCCCCGTGCCTGGGGTATACACCAATCCAGAGGCTACTAATTAAAGGTTAGAATTAACCAAACACAGTTACTTTACAAAACATATGAAACTTATTAAAACTTAAAAGTGACGGCTGGTTCTCAATATAAGCAAAGCGAAGAATGCAGGAGTATTGTGGAGGGTTGTTTAAGCACATTTTATTTCAGCATATTAAAAATTTCCTGTGTCTGCCAGTTCAACACATAACATTTTAATGTTTCATGTGAAAACACAGCAAACTTTTAAAGAATCAATTATCAGTCCTGCATATCATAAAATAAATCCCGTTTTCAGTATTACCGTAAAGCTTTTTATGTTACTGTGATCTGAAAGAGATTTTTTTTGGAAGCTCACAATGCTAAAAGCAGAGCAGCACAACAGTGTTGTGAGCCACCTTTTATTTATTTCAGTTATCAGCCAAGCATTTTGGGTTCTAACCTCACAAAAAGGGGTACTCAGACAAATGGGGTGTGTAGCAGCTATTTCAAGTTTATGATACAATTTCAATGAGTAAGCACTACCAGGCACTCCTGTACCCATACGACTTGATCTAGAAGTAGAAAACCCTTTTGAAATAGGGCGAGCAACCTACAAAGAGGGTAACCTGCTTTTACCCTCTTTTGCTTCCATAAGCCAGCACGGAAGGTGTGCTATGAGTGTTATGCAATTTATGAGCCCACTAGATCCTCCTATTTACATTTTAAAAATACACCCTCATTAAGCCCTCCAGTGTTATCTATGATCTTTGAAGTAAATGCTTTTGGTGCAGATAGGCTATCTCTGTTGGCAGAGCCTCCTTTCCTCGGCAGCGAGTGTCTTCAACATGTTGCAGCCTGTACCCTCAGCCTGATAATGTCTTCACGTGGAGCTTAATGAACTCATTACCCTTAATGCTGTTGTAACAAGATAGCTTGTAAATGTACTTATTTTTAATTAGGTCTATTCAGCTGTGTGAATTGAATTATATAAGACTAATTAATTAATGTAATTGAAAACCTCATAAGGATAGGGCTTCTCAAACTGGCAAAACGAACTTTTGTCAAATCCTTCTGTTCCCAGGATTAATTAAGGAAGACCTGGAAACAGCAGCTTCAAAGCTGGTAGAAAAACTTAAAATCTGTTGAGGAATAATAGGTACTGTAAGGGCTTTTTCCTTAACAGTGATTTTCCTCACTACTTCACCTCAGTAGAAAGAAAATAATAGGTAAGGCTATAAAATCTGTGCTTGTAAGCTGTTTAAAATTGGGTTAGGGTCCTATAGCTTCTAATTAAAAGATAAGAGCTGAAATCACTGAACATAGATGTATGTTATTAAACTGTGCACGTGTTGGTTTACAGCCAACACAAACCTTCCTCCCACAGGCTCCTTTTTTTTTTTTTGGATCAAGCTGAAACATTACAAAATCAACACACGGCACATTCATGCAGCTCCGAGCACAACAGGGCTCTGCGCCGAGGCTGGGGCTCCTGGGGTGCTATGGGAAAACTACTAGTTCCCAGTAACAAATGCTCTTAAACACAGTGGTGAGTGTTACACCTCTCTTACCAGAGCTGGACCCCAAAGGCCATGGCTAAGACAGGGAGATCTTAACCACTGCATGAGGTTAAACAGAGCTTTCTTCTAGCAATTTGGTACAATTTAGGTAGTATTGAATATGTACAATAATGTAGGCTATGAGATTACTAGTCTGTTATTTACCTAACTGCAGTTATCTTTGTTATTCTCCTTAAGAACAAGTGGGGTGTTTTAAAATTTTTGAAAACAAACCCAACATGAATAGTTGGTGTGTATCAGTAGGAGAGGAAAGGTGAGAGCTCCATAGCTCTGTCCCGCTCCTTCCCACCGCCAGTTCAGCTTGCAGAAACCTCATCACCTGAACTGATGTCATCTCATCCTTCAGATCAAGCCCCTGTCTCAGCCTGGATAATAAAATCTGTCAGACAACAGCATGGTCCATGGTCTCCATGGTCGCAAAGGCTGTTGTTCAGAGGGAAACTGGACCTCTGTTGCCAGCTGATTCCCTGAGGACTGCTGATAGCTACCTACTACACTGGACCACAGGCAAGTTGTTGTGCGATTAAAGAGCAAGTTTAACCATTTAAAAGGAAGTAGTAACTTGAAAAGCCATTTCAAAGCGTGTGTCCTTTAGGAATAAGCAATGTGCTGAGGCTTTCTGCTTCTGGCTTTTGCAAGGACACAGATAGTATACATATCATACATACATCTACCATAAATTAATGTCTATATGGCATTTTAGCTATTACTATCACACATTAGCATCACCTATATGTAGTGGCTGGAAATGAGCTCAGAGCTTCAATGGAAGAATGAGCATTCAGTTTCCTGAGTACACCCCACTGCTGACATCCATGATTTCTTCAACCAGAAAACACACACTGCTTTAGGTGCTTTAGAGATTACCAGGATCTACCCACAGCTACTGCAGCCTTGGGTACCACAGCGAGGAAAGCCTGGGTGAGCTGCTGCAGAGTGCTGACATTCATCATGCTCCAGCCCTATCACAAAGTATTTGGCATGGGGCTTCCATGGGCACCATGTCATGATGATAGCTTTTGGTAGCTTTTCTGATCAAAGTGCTCAAAATAACAAGAACCCTGTATTGCAGCCTGTCAGACGTGGGTTTATAGCATGACATAAGAGTGTATCCCATCACATCCCATTGGGCTTGGTAGGAGTGTGCCTAGAGATGTTCGAGGGGTCAAGGTTTCCCTTGGTACCCTCCACGTAGAGGAAGCTCTTATGGCTAAATAAACTCATGAAAGCTTGGATAGTTGAGAGTCTGACAGGGTGACAAAGTATGCACTAGTATTCAGCTCTATTAAGTTCTGCCACTTTCCCATTTACGATTTGTTATTCCTTTTCATATTTAAAACTGTTTTAGAGGAGCTTAGTATAGAACGTAATGTTTGTTTTCTTTTCTGTCCTCAGTAAGGAAAAGAGATGTTTATAGCTGGTGTATTGGTTATTGTATTGCCACATTTTTCAGCTCAAGAGATTGATCTCTCAGAGGCTAAACATTGTAATAGGTAAAAACCCTGAAAGCTCACCTGCAGTGAGCTTCAAAAGGTTCTCTCTATTCGAGCTGTCAGTTACGTACTGGGAAATGAGCAGTGTTGCGTGGTGATGAATATATTTCTTCTGCACAAAAGAAGAATATTATGTAAAGCAACTGATCTCAACCTTGAAGAAATACCATTTAAAATTGTTATGCAACAGCATTCTTAGCCACCATAACATGAAGCAAACTACAAGGGAAGGTAACGGTGCATTGCTCCCTTTCAGTCAACACTCTTCTCTCTGCCAAGTATTTCTAAATGTCACAGGAATGTAGTTCATGTGTTTCACAGATTATGAGCTACTTTTCCCAATGCTTTGACCACCAGACACAACAGCATCCAAATGCAACACAATGGTAATTCAAACAAGACTGCAGTTCCTATTACATTATAGGTGTAACACTAGAGTGGGAAAAAACAGATCTGTGACTCTTGTGTAAGTCCAAAGAACATCGTAATTATTTCTACTATACAGAAGAAAGCTAGAGGAAATGAAGTGGTAAGATAAAGAGAAACACAATTAGCAGGGCTGAGCCTCAAATCCCTTTGATAGATATTGCTTATCTTCAGAGTGAGCTCTGGATGCCCAGCTGAGTACACAGTCTGTAAGTTGTCTGTAACTTCGATCATTTTGCAGATAAATGTGCCAAAACTTTGTACAAATTGCATCTACAGAAAGGAGATATATATGTATGGATATATATACATAAAAAATTAATATATATATTGAGCATTGTGATGTGTCCTCCAAAAGAGTGAAGAGAGACGGAAGCAAGTTACAGAGACAGTTCTCCTGAGGACCTGCAGTACTCTGCCCCTCCAACTTATTCTGGAAGAGCACATGCATGTAGTCTTTCTTACCTTATTATCACAGATAATTCCAAAAATGCTCTCTGATCACTCCAGTTGTGCAGAAAATAATCTTATCCAGGATTATAGGCACAAATTTTAAATAGTCAAATTGTGCCACACAGGCACACGACTAGCTAGTTATGGGAGAGAACATTCTTTAGACAAAAAGCTTAAGCCAATTGCCATCATTTTTCCTTCCATATCCTTAACCTGATCATGAACCTTTCAATCCTAAATGTGAATTTCTTGTCTTTCTGGTTGATGAGAAACTAAACATGAGCTGGCTTCAGTGTGCGCTTGCAGCCCAGAAGCCAACTGTATCCTGGGCTGCATCAGAAGGAGCGTGACCAGCAGGTCGAGGGAGGTGATTCTCCCCCTCTGCTCTCGTGAGATCCCACCTGGAGCACTGTGTCCAGCTCTGGGGTCCCCAGCGTAAGAGGGACATGGAGCTGTTAGAGCAAGTCCAGAGGAGGCCATGAAGATGATCAGAGGTCTGGAGCACCTCTCCTATGAAGACAAGCTGAGAGAGCTGGGCTTGTTCAGCCTGGAGAAGAGAAGGCTCCAGGGAGACCTTAGGGCAGCCTTCCAGTACCTAAAAAGCATCTACAAGAAATCAGGAGAGGGACTTTTTACAAGGGCGTGTAGTGACAGGACAAGGGGGAATGGCTTTAAACTGGCAGAGGGGAGATTTAGATTAGATATTAGGAAGATTAGATTGATTGTGAGGGTGGTGAGGCCCTGGCATGGGTTGCCCAGAGGAGATGTGTCTGTCCCATCCCTGGAAGTGTTCAAGGCCAGGTTGGATGGGGCTTGGAGTAACCTGGTCTAGTGGAAGGTGCCCCTGCCCATGGCAGGGGGGTTGGAACCAGATGAACTTTAAGGTCCCTTCCAACCTGAAACATTCTAAGACTCTTTTTTGTATGAACAGCACTTCCAACCAGACCTTGAACTGCAAATACGTAAAACTGGTTTTGTCAGAAAGTGCTTACCCAAACATCTCTGGATTTAATGTAAGCTCTCCTGCTTAACCTTTCAGAGGTCAAGATATTTTGTAATAACTAGATTTCACGACAAAGAGGAGGTCAGGTAGTATGGTGAGGACCTTGGGATAAAATCTGGAGGAAACTTGTGTAATGCCCAAGGGACTGGGAGAAAGAGTAGAAGGAAGAGCCTGGCATTTTCAAGGATGAAGTCTAAATTTGTCAGCAGAGTGACGCATGTGAGTCTCTGTTCAAAACAGCATTATAATGGCAGCTACTAGGAAGCACCGGAAAATATCCGAACGTTTAAAGAAAGTGAAATGAAAATTATTAAATGGAAAGTACTTGTGGTCTTTTTTCACAGGAAATAGCTCCTATTTCAGTCTGACTGAATTGCTGAAGTAGCTGATAACATGCAGAAGACGTACCTGCTGAATCACAGGGTTCAGATGCTGCCCTTTGCTTACCTTGATTTGCACCACACACTCTCATCCCCAGGTCACCGACAGTTGCATACAAAAGCAATGCCACTAAAGCCTTCAAGGCTCCAAACAAGTCACCGCCCTATGTTCGTGTCTTTTGTCTGTATTTAATGGACATGAGGATGGTCTTTTCCAGATGACCTGTTCTTGTGAAGTACAATACTGACCATACACAGCAGATCTGATGGCAGTTTCCACTTGTGTGCTGAGCACACTGTTCAGGTATCATCTCCTCTGGTCTCAAGGAGAAGAGCAGGCAACCATGCACCTCCTTTAACCAATGGACCTTTTTTGCTTGGCGTCCTCAGGCCAGTGCTGGGCTTGGCTGAGTGGATGTGGTGCAGCAGGAGTGGTAGAAGAAAGATGGTGTGTCCCAGGCCCTGCTTCCCATTGTCTTTATCTAAAGATTGAAATGAATTTATAAAGAGACCTGGAAACAAGGATCAGACCAAGAGGTTGCCCTGCTTCCAGTCAATGTTCTTCACCATAAGATTAGAGAAATAGCTTCTCTTTAGCAGGATCTTCTTCCAGATTCACAAGGTTTTCATATCTCTCTGCAGCTTCAGTGGGATGATTTGCTCTAGAATAGCCTAAACCTGGTGGCCAAAGCACTCAGCGGAGTTCCAAAGCTGAGGTTTCAGGTCCATTGAATCTAGGAGCACCTGGAGCAAACATCTCCCTCCTTCCTGAGCAAGCCACATCAGCAAGCCACTCTGTCAATGGGGACAAACAGCGCTAGTGTTTCCAGAGAAACCTATGATTATTATGATACTTATGCCTAAAAATTTGCTTTTATTTGCTGAATCTCACTTTTGCAGATGTGGCATTTCCCACATCCACCGTCAGCAGGTTCTTCACTGCAGCTCTGGCCTGGGCAACCACAACCATGCTCTATCCCCTGCCTGTGGTGTTCATCTCAGCATTCCCAGGGCTTCACCTACACCACTGCACTGACTTTTCTTCATGATGTTAAACTGGCACTGTCTGTGGCCATGCACCAGGGCTCCCAAACTGGGACCATGCCAGAAGGATTTGGGGTCCTCAGTGTTCAAGTGGAGCTGGGGAGAAGAACTTCCTAGGTTGCTGTCATGGATGTAATCTGCACTTCAGGTCCCAGATTCATCCCTTCTAACTTCAGATGCTTAACCCAGGTGCCTTAATTAGGAGCCTGGTCACTCTAGGTTCCCTTGACAGCCCCTGGAGAGAAAGTGGGAGAAGGCAAGCAGGGGGTTGAGGGTGCTACTCTCCTGCTGACTGCTGAGGGAGCCACAGGGCTCTGCATCCCATTTTGGGAGCCATGACAGCCCCATTTGAGGAGAAGGAGCATGACTCCAGTGCTGGGACCCCTCTGAGTCTGGCATTGCTGTTCCCAGCCTCCCCCAGCATTTCAGGCCCTCACCATACAAATAACTTCTTTCTTCAAAAGATATTTTTCTTTGCATAACAGATATGTCAATTTAAGCAAAGTTGATCAAATCAAATTCCAGTGAGTAAGGGTCTGCCCTTGTTGGGGGAAAATGGGTCAGTGTTCTTCCCACCAGCCAGAAGGTGCACCAACAGGCTTTGCTGCAGCACTCTGCTTCTCTGCAAAACCTGGGCTGAAGAGGACCCAAACTTCCATAACCCACAGCATTCAGATAATTATTCAGGGTTTCCACCAAGGCCCTACAGGGTGGCGGCCCACCACAATTTCATTTTTTACCCCTACACATTTCCTTCCTGGGAAGCCTCCACCCACCATTAACTTCATCTAAGATAATGCCAAAAGAAACAAAGTTGTCTTTTTTTTAATATAAAACATCCAAGCTCCTACCACAGAAACCACCTGATGGCTCAATTTTCACTCTTCCTTGAAAATCCTGTGGATAACTTATGTTAAATACAAAGACAAGAATAAAAATACTAATTGCTACACACAGGAGATGCAGAACCTGCAGCTTTGCCTTAAACTTGCTGGTTTCTGTCACTACTATTTTCTAAAGAAAACATCTAGGCACAGAGTAAACAGTTTAAAACAAGGCTGGGTTTGGGGGTGATAGAAGTGCCAAGTGGAGGGTGAGCCAACTCCACATTTCCTACCAGCTACTGAAAATAAGTGGAGCTTTCTCAGATCTGGCTTTGTGAGAGGAATGGGTGTAGGTGTCGAATCAGGGGGGAAGTAGTGTAATAGCCGGGAGTGTATTAGTAATATGTACTTAGAAATCATAATAAGGCTGAATCACAGGTTACTCAGCACTTTCCCCATTTATAATCTTGAAAGCTTGTTATGACTAATGCAATAGGCACTGACCTGGCTCTGCATATAGCTCTTTAAACAAACACAGACTCTGCAGGGCCAAATCATTGTGTGCCAGGGCTTGCACCACCTAATTTGAATTGCCTGCTATGGATGGAGGAGTCTAGACCTTTTCCCTGGGTGCTGTGCTCCAGCACACAGGGGAAGTTAGTGGTCTTTGGAGATGCTCCAGAAAACCCTGTACTGAGGAGAAAGAGGGCTTAAGCGATGCATGCCACAGCTCCCTCTCCTCTGAGCTTGGAGACTAGCCTCCCCCCTTCAAACACAGGGCAAGCCTGCTGTTTTATGCCCTTAATAACAGGCTGGCAGTGGCAGCTATGTTTCTGCCTGCAGCAACGCAGTGGCAGGAGCGCTCATCCAGAATCTGGGAGACCCGAACTTGATTTCCATGCCTGCCTGCAGCAGCCCAGGCTCCTTCCCTCCCTGTGGATGGAGGAGCCATTAGGTAAGATGTATAATAAAATGCTGGAGAAAATGCCTAGATTCCTTCCTCCTGAGGAGCACAAAGATGTATCAGCTCCTTCTTCCTGGCTGAGTAATTTCTACTTCTGTTAAGCAACAGGATTTGCCCCAGCAAGTGCAGAGCATGTGGAAAACTGATCAGGGGATTAGCCCCATCTTGCACACATGGGCTAACCCCAGGACAGCCAGCACTGGACAGCACATTGCTCTCTCTATTTTGCTTCTGCTGGGTATTGAAAGAGCTGTTGCTGAGTTAGTGAGCAACCTGCTGGCTTAGCCACAATATGACAAGGAGAAGTACCTCATCCACAGGTTCCAGGCAACCTTCAGTCCAAGGCAGATGCCCATGTGCCCACGTATCTCAGAGGTCGCCTTCCTCATAGCAGGAGATGAACTACCCCTGCACAGGGTTTGGAAATGGAAAACTTCCAGAGTTTCATGCCTTGTGGCACCAGGCAGTGGAGGAGCAGCGGATCTGAGACTCTCAGCCTCAGAACAGCTTCCCAAATTCTTTCTGATTCCTGTTGGAAGTGCTTGGGCTCACCATGAATGTGAGCTTTAATGATTTACTGCTGCTCACAATTCTGTTCAGAAAGAGCAACCTGTTGTGTACGGCTAAGGCTGAAACCTGCTTCTGTTTTGAACTGCAAAGCTTTTCCCACTCTTACACATGCACAGGGGTTTTTTTAAATTCAAGGAAAGGCAACACACTACGATTAAAAATATAAAAATTGTATTTGATTGCTTTCAGTTGGTGCACTTTCTGGAGAAAAGGATTAGTGCTGTATGGTAAACACTCCTCATGGAAAAATAAGTAGGAATGCTTGTGTTTTGCCACACACATTTACTGGTTCAGCCGACAAGATCTGAATGTCTCTCCACTGTTGCTGATACGTCATACGCAGTCTGTATTAGCAGAGACACCAGCTCCAAAGATATGTCTGTAAGTAACCATTTGTAGTACAGAGCTTCAAAAAAGGCAGGAAAGATGTGAAAATTAATCTACCAGTCTAGGAATCTGCATTTTCTCCATCCCTGCAACACCTGAGCACCTCACCACCAGAAAGGTTTTTCTTCTCCTAACATCCTCATGTGGTAGGGAAGTGCTATCATCCTCTTTTCTTAACAGTTTCCTTGGGGAACTAGGTTTATGCAACCACACCGTCCATCTGCCTGTCAACTTCTGGTCAATTTCAACCAAATTTAACATCATTTAACAGGTCCACAGCTAGGTCAGCCTGGGGCACAGGGCATCCATGCCTTCCTGTGGCATACACTCAGAGCTGCAGGGACAGCTTGAGCAGCAACTGCCTATGAATCCTGTTTGCTTTTGTGGAAAGTACCCAGGACAGGTTTGGAAAGGTGTCTTAGCTGATTCCCTTGCCCAAGGCTGGTTACCTGCTGCCACCATCAAGTCAGCTGTGATAACAGGGTATGTCCTCCCCACCTATACTGTGGGTCAGTGCATGCTTGCATCAGTGTCCGTAGGAGCAAGAGCCTAACCTTTCTCCCCAGTTTTACTAAAGTAAAGCACCTGAGCATGGCATTGCATCCGTGTAATGTCAGTGTCAGCCCTAATCTGCCACAGGGAGTAGCTGCATCCCAAATAGCATGCCCTGTGTCAGGAAGATTATTAGTAGCAGAATCAGAAACTGAGCCCATTCTTAAGCATTTCAGATCAGTGCTTTAACCCCAAGCCTATCCTGTTTCTACCTTTGTACACTGGCAACTAAATAAAAAGCCAACAGTAGAATGATTTTCTGTGGGGACACCTTTCTGTGCTTTACTAATCGTGGATAATACTTAGGTACTGCTGTACACTTGGTATGTCCCGAAGGAACAGACTACCTGCATGAAGCTATTAAACAAAACAGCATCAGACCTTCAAAATGTGTTTTGCTTATCAGTCCTCATAATTCACACACTCGCAAGAGCAGCCTCTCCACTACCTCTCCCTAATCCTTACAAGTAAAATGGCAGAGAGCATACATGCATACCACTATGTGACGGATGTTTCCTACATCTGTGGTAGAACTCTTCCCATGAAAATGAACAGTCACCACATACACGTATACTGAGCAAATGAATGAAAGTATTTTGCTTTTTGTAAACAAAATTCAGCAATCTGTGAAAAATTAGGATTAAAATTAGCAAAATTGTAATTCTATCATATAATAACCCCAGATTTCTTAACAAGGCTGAAGTTTTCCATTATCTGCTCTGAAAAAAGATAAGAAAAGCATAACATCCTCAATGAATTACAAAGGGTCTTTAGTATTTATCTGTCTGACAGATGAAGGTTAAGGATTTTTAAAGTGTTGTATTCTGACATCAGTCTGACAACACTACACCTCTGAACTGTACTTAAAAATAAATCCTTTCTTCTGTCGTTATTCCATCATGATAATGTAACTAATGTGAACTACAACACTATACTTCATGTTCCAGGCTGGAAAGAATGATAAAAACAAAGGGGCTATATTTCAACCTCTGTTAATGGAACTGTCCTTTTTTAATCCTACCTAAAATGCAACCAAAATAAAACAGACACAAGGACTGAGCCGCATAACACTGAAAAACTTGCTTTGTTGCAGTGGATAGGTCTTGCTTAAAGCATGTTAGCTGCTCTGCTGCTGTTTTATGCCGCCAACATAAAATACACCCTAGTATATGAGCAGAAAAAAATTGATTGTTTTGATTCCTCATGAAGCTCCATCCTCATGGCATGGCTATGCATTTTCTGCTAAAGATCATCTGAAGTTTAGGTTCTAAAATTGCTAAGCATTTACTTAAAGTAAGTGAGTGCTTAAGCAGTTTGTCTTATATTTTCCTGTATCACATATTATAATTTCCATCTTATTTAAAATAATTCACTTACACTAACTTAGAAACTAATTTTCTTTTAATCGGGAGTCTCACAGAAAACATCAATTTTTATTTTATTTTGTATTTTCTTAAGAAAGGAAGTGGAGTCCGAACTTGTTGGAATGTATTTCCACTTAACACAAACAAATAATACTTTAAAATATTCCATTTGTTTTCCATTTGGAACTGACCCATTCTATTTCAAGTGATGATTCAGTTACAACTCAACAAAACATATCGGCAAGCTCAGATGTTATTTTGAAATAGGATGATCTCTATATCACACTACCTTTAATGGCTTATAACTTTTCTCCTTCCGTTTCTTTTACAGATCACTTACAGTTTCTTAAAGTATCTGTTTAAAAGCTTTCCTGACAAAAAGAAAGAGCCCAAAAGAGTTGGTTGTATCTTTAACATCAGGAAATGCATGTAGTAAGAACATAATAAGTAATAAAATCAGTGTTGATAGAAAAATAAATATATCACTTTTGCCTGGGTTAAATGTCAAATGTAAGGAAGTGCTGAGCATCCTTACTTCCTATAGAATCACTCATCCTTCCTCTACTGATGCTGTTTCCAGAAAGGCTGTTATTAAGTCTGAGAAAGGATATGGCAGCAAAAGATGGTAAAACACTTGAACACATGTGCGTTGTAGACCTTTCTACTATGAGCAGCATTTATTTCACAAAGAGAGCAAAGCAATGTCCAAGGAAGAAAAGTAACTCACCAGTTTCCATAATTGTAGTGGGGCTTAGGTAATGCTTTGTGCAGTGTTTGATTTAAAACATTAAAATATTGAAAGAAGTTTTCTATAGCATAGTGTTCCTATCAAAGTGAAATGACTCATAAGAATGCTAAATTCAAACCAGATGGACATAAACACTCACTGAAAAAAATCAGATATTTAGAGGTCAGTATGGGTCTTCATAAAAATGAAGACCTTGTCTGAGTTATTGGGAAATGAACTTCAGTGATAAAAAAGAAAACAAGAGAAAGTATTAGTGATTTTATTTTAATTATACAAGCCACTGACAATTAGGAGAACTAACATTTACAAAACTTTACATTGCCATTTTAATTTGAAAAAGATGGCTGTGGCAATCCCTAGGCTTCAGACAAACATCAGTGTGGTGTCTCCCGCACAGGGAGGGAGTGAGGGATGCGGGAGCTCAGAATGCCACGCTAATATTCTGCAACTATCCCTGTGCTTCCCACTAAGGAGTAACCCTGATTATGGATTTGTATGGGACAGAAAACTTCTGTCCCAGGTCAGCGGCATGATGCCAGCCTTCACTTCCCTTTGAACCAGACCACAGAGGAGGGAAAGAACTCTGATTCCTGCTATCATACGGAAGAAGTTCATACCACCCAGCACTGCTGCTCTGTTGTTAAACGTGTATGTTGTTTTGTTTTCCTTTCCTTGTTTCATCCATTGCTCTCTACCATTTACAGATTGTCTGGAGCATGTACTTATTTTAAACTTTTATACCCTACCAGAAGAAAAATATGTGGGCTCAAAATTAATATTGTTTTTGACTTATGGTGAAATTCCAGTAATGTTTAACTTGGATCATGAGGCCTGTGCATGTTACAGAGAGCAGAAAAGAATACTTTTTGAACTAAAATGTGTAATGGGAGTTCCCTACTGTTTTGTTGCTGAGTTCTTGGACAACGACTAAAATGATGAGCATATAACTTATTCCTTTTAAAATATACAGACTAACTAAGTGAAAATAATAAGGGATCTACCCATGTCATAAGCTATAAAGGCTTATGTTTGCATTCCTGTTCCCTGATTAATTTGTTAACCGCTACTATTCAACCTCCTTATAAAAAATGATTGTTCAATGTATATTACTGTCAATGATTTTACATTGCAAGCCATAACCTCTTGGGGCACAAGTCAGCAAAAGATATGTATGGCTTCCATCGTGCAGAAGCCCACACATTGCCATGGAAAACGATATTTCTGGACTTCTGGGAACTCCTGTGAGAGGGACATCATTTTATTTTGCAGAAAAAAAGTTGCCTGTACTTTTGGCCTGTGTGTTACTGCCATTAGCAGCATTCTAAGACCAAAGGTAAGGGGTAAAACTTGCCCCCAGCAGCATCACTCAGAGCTTTGCTGATAGGGTTAGAGAAGCAAGTGTTGCCTGCAACGTGCAGGTTGATGCTTTGCAGGGCAAGCTCCAGAGCTGTCATTACAGTATCCTGAAGGCTGCAAAATGCAAATATTATGCATCTTCCCTTTGGTGGCTCTTTAAGATTGATCCTTTGTTTTTCTGTAACTAAAAACATTGCTTGGAGATCAGACCTCTCCACCAAGAATTGCTGCATGCATCTAATTAGGGAACTCACCTTTGAAAAGCTTTGGGTCCCAACAGATGTCTTCAGATCAGACGAATGACTGTCACAAGTGGGATACTTGAAGCATTCATTCTTAAAAAAATATTTTAATATGTTTCACTTTCTAAGACATTGAATACTGTTTGCATTCTCTCACTGCAAAATTACAGTCCTCATCCACCAAATCTATACCTCATCCACCACTACTCTATTACCCATTTATTTCCTAAGGCTTGCTTCATCCTTGTAACTGCTTTGAGTTGAACACGATTAGATGTCATTTCCTATTAATATTATTACTATGGTTTAGAATAATTATTGGCAAATGCTTTGCTAGCCTCCAGTCCAAAATGTCCTCTTCATGCTTTTCAGGTCCAAACCACCAAAACCTCTCCCTGACAAAGGATATAAACTGTCAAAAAGTCAACAAAAGAATTCCCTAGCTCTGAGACTCCACAGCACCAAAAAAAACCCCCACAGGACTCTTGGCACTTCCAAAAAAACAAGCAGTGGCCATTCATTTCACTGTATCTTGTAGCTGGCACCTGGTCTAGCACAAGAAGTCTGCATACACACATAAGCACATATATATGCATATGCATGCATACATACACACTCTTCTGTAACGAACACTGCTTCTCCAGCATCCTCATGGATAGGCCTAAATATTTCAGAGAAGGATGGGAGAAAAACATGATGGTCTGGAACATTCAGGCAAGCACTGTGAGCTGGAAAGTTAAGGGACATTGTGTATGATTTTGCACACCTTGGCATTGCCACAGGTATAATGGAATTGTTGTCCCAGATGAGACTGGGTGCACACAAGGCGTCTTCTTTGAGGCACCCTGAAAGTCACTGGGGTCAACCAAAACAAAGCTGACCATAATGACACTCAAAAGCCTGAGGGCGAGAGAAGAGTGTGATAGGGAAGAGCTGGCGAAGTCGGCGCACCAGAGCACGCCCTAGAAGAACTGGCAGGAGAGCCCAAGCGCAGTCTCTGATGGGCCAGAAAACCAAGGCACAACTTCCAAGGAGGTAAATTTTGGTGTCCCCAGAACTGTGGGCAGGTCATGGGAGTGGTTAGAAAGACGCCAGACTCAGCAGTCAGATACAGCAAAGGAGCACTGATGTCACCACACACTGAGGGGGTGCCGGGGGGCCACTGCTGTGTGGTAGGTGAGGGACTCATCTCTCTGCTCCCTGAAAGGACACAGCAAGACAACCGCTGACAAAAGAAAGATGTAACAACCCGGCAGAAAAAGGAAGGTTGCGGGAGGGAGGAGACATCAGGAAACCACTCTGTGTGCAGAAGACTAGCAGGTCAGCTGTGCTGGCAGCATCTTCATAAATATTTCTCTTAATGCTGAAGCAGTTTAGTTTTATAAGCATGGGATCCTCTCATGTGGTTACTGAGCATGAATCAAAGACATTGTGGCTCAGCACTGCCCTATTTTTTATTGTGCTTTCTTGAACATCCTGGGGTTGCACAGCTCCATCAATCACACCAGTGCTGGAGGCTGGGACCACTCCCTTCCTCTCACCCCCCTCACCCAGTGAAGGGGACAAAGGGTGGGCAGCCCTGGATCACAGAAATCCCCCAGAAAGGGGGATCTGAGGAGGAAAGTGAGGCCAGGCCACTGAGTGGAGGAGGCTGCTGGGGGAAGTGGGCAGGAAAATGTTCCCGGGAGCTACAGAGCCCAGCTGAGCTGCAGCAGCTTGGGCTCAGCATCGAGCGTCATCAGGGGATGCTGTCCTGTCCTCATCCTCCTGCCCTCCCAGCTGGCCCACTGCAGAGGGACAGCCCTCCTGCCTGCACCACTTGTCCTCCTACTTCTCTTCACTGTCTCCTATTTCTCCCCACCATCGTCCTCATGTTCCCAAACCCAGGAGCATTACTGCAAAAGGGAAGGTAGGCAGAGCCAAAAGCCCAGCAAGGGCAGAGCATTCGCAGAGGACAGAGGGAACAAAGCCTGAGTGAAGAGCATCAGCTCTGGGACAAGCAGAAAAGAGAGAATGTGTGCTCTGTCTGAAATAGAGGGAAAACCAAGGAAAGCAGGCCATTCATTTTTCTTGCGTATATGGCCAGTTTCTCTTTCTAATTTTCCTGCCACAATTTTTGAGCTACAACTAATAGGAATTTGCCAATACAAATAAAAAAGCCCTGCGGAATTACAGCGACAGGCAAGGGGGAGAGGCAGGCTTGTGAGAAGGAAAGAGCAAGACTGCAAATGAAACATTCTTATCTGCTCTTTTGTTAGATGATTTTAAATCAGCTGTGACCCTTTTTTAGTTTTTCTTTCTTTGTCGAGGACGTAAATGAGACAAAACCCTGTTTTGAGCAGGGGCTGCAGCTAAGCTTATTTCTACCTTCTGGCTGTTAAAATGAATCAAACAATTCTGGTTCCCCAATTGCTCTGACCAGTGTGCCAGAGCCCTCACCTGCCTCAGGACATGGCAGGGGAGGCATCAGGATCCCCATGGCGGGAAATGCCTTGAAGAGGGCCTTCAGGGAAACCACACAGCAGCAATATATGACAGCTCCATCAGCAAAAGACCCGTGGGGCTGCTGTAGTGCCATGGCCTTCCCCACTGCTGATGTGGGGAGGGTAGGTCTTCTCTGGAGAGCTGCAGGCAATACAGCCTCCTTCACGGTGAAACCCCAGCCCTGCTGAAGTCAGTGGTAGGACTCCACTGGACGTCAATCAGCCCAAGGTTTCAGCCCACCAGTCAATTACTAACACATCTTGTAAAAACAGACTTAAGGTTCAGTACATATTCGTGGGTGATATCAGATTGCTGCTTCTCTGTTTTAGGAAAGCAATTTGCTGTCTGAAAAACGCCTCCTGAAGTTTCACACCTTTTTCTTTTTTTTGCATCCTCTGTTGTTATTTATAGACTCTACAGATGGAAAAGACCCATTTGGTCACCCAGAGCTTGCTGCCAGCACAGGACTGTTCTCCAGCAAGCACTTATTATGGTCTTGTTTAGACTAGTTTCACATGATCTGGATGACGAGGTTTCTGCCACTTCCCCAGGAAGAGCAGTCAACAAGTTCATATCACTGACCCACAGGAAGGCTTCTCCTCATTTTATGCAACCCGTATTTTCCCTTTTCATATGTTTCTTTCCATTTTACACTCTTACATCTATTTATTGTGAGATTTTCCCCTCTGTTATGCCTATCCCTATAGCCCCCCTTGCTCCATGGAACACAGAGTTTTTAAGACCATGTATGCTGCCAGTGTTACCCCTACACCACTCTCTGTGTAATCCCCCACTACAAGAATGACAATCCCTTTCTCCCCCAGGTGTCCTTGCTCTGGTGTGCTCTTCCCTCAGCAATTCTCTGGTTTTTACAATACTTTCTGTTAATCACTGGCCTGGAGTACAACAGCGATATTGCAGGTGTGATCATACAGGACAAGAATTACTTCCTCCGCTTGTCTGTATGCTACCCCTTGAAACACAAACCTAAACTGCGAAAGGAGTTTTGCCAGCAGAAGGTACAAGAGATTCACTTTTCATTTACTGCCATCTACCTCCACAAAGTATCTCTTAATGATCCTGTTTTCTGTACTTCCACAGCCAATTGAATGTGCTCCGGAGTATTCCTGCCCCATGGAGTCACTAGGGTTTTTCCAATTCACTGCAGCTTAAAACTTCTACATTTTAAAAATAAAAAGCAAGTTACCCTGTAATTGTTAACTCTATTCTCTGTAACAAACAGCAAACAGGGAAGCAAATGAACCTTATATAGATAAAACATAAGGTATGAGTATAACATAGACAGGCCTAACAGAGTAACTTCCTCTTCGGAGGAATGTTTGGGTTTTGCCAACAGTAAACAAATCAGACAGATTCTGTTAATAAAGTCATATGGAGTGTCAAATTATAGAAGTTAGCCTTCCTCAGTTACGCTACGGAAAGCAGAGTCTGCTATTCCAAACTAAAATGGATTAGAAATAAGAGTGTCAAGGATGTTAAGCATTTCTCCATCAAATTAAAATACAAGTACAGAGTCATTGCTAAATAACATGTTGGTTTACATAAAACATGTTGCACATGTTCGCACAAGAAAAACAAACAGAATCAGAACATAAAGAAATCATTTTCTTTGTCTGTTTCACAAGAAGGTGTGCAGAGCTCCACAGTTTGCTAGCACTATTTATAAAGGAAAGTAACACAAAGCTGGTGAATTGAAAATAGAGGGAAATCAAGACAAAAGCTAGCCCAATAACCACAAATGGAAGGGATCATCTTGTCAATTGAGAAGAAACATGAGGAATATGAATACCAGTTTTTTCCCTAAACCCTGAATGCTGATGGCTCCATCATGCTTTAATTTTCTACCCCTACACATGCCCTGCTCTGCAAACTTCCTGCATACTTTCACTTAATTTCAAAGTGGAGTCCCTCTCTGAAATGGCACTGTAAACATTTCATTGTGGGGTCCCATGTTTGACGTCTGTCAGTGATTTTCAAATCAAAACTGCTCAGTTAACAAGTAGAAACCAGATTTCTTTTTGTTTATTTCTCAGCGTTGTAGGCTGCAGTATGAAAAGCAAACTCGATGCTTTCAGATTCATGTCTCACCCCCAATAAAGATTGGCATCTGGGGAGAACCCACTGATGGAGGAAGAACTGGATTAGGATCTGGTTTGCCCTCCTGCTGCGAAGTCGCCATGGCTAAGAAGGATAAACACTGCCGGAGCAGTGTGGGCTCTATACTGCAAACCTCTGATGGTTGCTTGAAGCCCTTTTTCCATGAGGTTATCATCCATGGAGCTCTGCTGGCAAAGGGGTGGTTTCAGCACTCACTAATCCACTTTCATGCAAAATCTACCAGGTTAGTTTAGATGGTTTAAACTGAATTAGCCCTGCTGCTGTTGCCTAAAGCAGATTAGGAGATACTTACATCATTTCTCCAGCCAGAAAGAGCTAGCAGGGAGCAGTGAGAGGAGGGAAGCCTTTTCAGCAGGCAGTAAGAGACCTAGAAATCAACACCCTGCAACCTTAGCCTCTGGCAGGCCAGAAGTAAACACCCAGCCAGACAGCCCATCTCCACTTGTCTCCTTGTCTGTATAGCATCACTATCCTCCACCTGGCCATTTCCAGAGCTCCAGTGAATATTCCAGACTTCAGTAACCAGAAACGATTTGGAGAAGAGTCAGGATACCAAATCCTGGAAAAAGAGGGGCATGTGCGCTGTGGTCATCCAGTTAACAGAGCTATGATGCTGCAGAAGGCCTCTCGCTCAAATCAGTGATGTTTTCCATCATAACAATACCACTGTCCAGGCTGCCCAGCTCACAGCTAATTGGTATCCTGACTTCTCTCCAAGGCAAACAATTATCATGAGTGAAGAGAGGAAAGGGAGAAGAGAAATCACAGTGTGGAGAAAATGGGAGGTACTGGTACAGAAAGAAGGGGCTCAGAAAGCCCTTCTGTGAAGGTATCACACTGGATTTTTGCTAATGGTGTTTGCAAAGCAGAAAGACTCGTGTTAGTCCCAACTCAGCCACTCAAGCATTTGCTCCTGTGAGCCTAATTTAAACACATCACATACTTGCATGTCTCATCAAGTGACATCCCAACACTGCAAGTACTAGTCACTAGACGAAATAAAGTGCATTCCCAAATGTTACAGGGTCTAGGATGGATTTGGGCTTGTGCTAAAGTACTTTGCTGAACCAGACAATAATAGCACTATGATTCATAATGGTTGATAGAGAGACATTGTGTAATGTGATAAAGATGAGAAAGTAACTAAAAACCTTACCTCTCTAATAAGGAGTTATGCTATTAGTATTAAGGTAGATGCTTCCACCTAGTGACTTACAGCAGTAGTTTATAGATTGTTACTTCAGAAGGCTGGACGGCAGCTGCGGCAGAAAATGAAATTATAGAAAAATATAATTCATCTTCTGTAGTCAAGAAGAGACACAGAAACATACCTTATAAAGGGGGGTCTATACATTCAGACATCAGCAATACTCAGCATATCCTTTCCACCGACAATGCTGACCCAGTGTGTGCACTCTGATTCACCTCCGGATAAACGGCCACCCCACTATATCTGGCTGTGTTACTGATAATTCTGCCCCCTCCAAGCCAACATATGGCAGAGCAGGAAGGATAACTCCTGGTGAGAGGAGGTGTTTCTGACATCCAGCAGTAGGGAGGTCACCAGAATGGTGACTCCATCAAAGGTATTGCCAAACTTTTCCTTCAGTTTTAAAACATGAGAGCTGTAGGGTTTTTGTGGTCATTAGTAGTGCAAATGCACATGTGCTAGGTCTGGCCGGCCAGCACATTAGCAGCAGCAGCAGCTTCAGAGCTCAGTACTGTTATCCGCCTCTCCACTATCTTCCTCCTCACAAACTCGTGAGACTTTATACACATCTGCATGTGCAAAAGTTACTGACTTGAATCCTTACAGCAAACCTCAGCAAAAGACGTAAGTTCAAAAAAGGAGAAGTGCTCAATGTTAAGCTTCCAGATCACAGACTTCAGCAGAGATCTTTAGGCTTTGATGCCTAATGATTCTTCACAATCAACGGGGAGCAATAAGTGACTCTGCAAAAGAGTTAGAGTCTGCTGCTCAGGCAGCTGTCTAAAATCAGTCTCATCCGCTTCAGGATGTATACTGAATCCTGTCCCTCTCTGGAAGTGCCACACTAACAGGAGATGTCTGCTCACCTGGCATCCACAAAGAAGCTCTCTAGAGGGCTGGCTGCTAGTTACATCCTTTCTCCCAAAAAACTTCACAGTCTTGTCTTTTCAGACACTGACAGAGGAGAAGCTCCACTAATGCAGTAGTTTCAAGGTTAACGTAAGACACAAATTCCACTTGCAAGGAGTCAAGTCCTTCTATCCTGTCACCCTATGGCTTCAGCTACCAGGTTGTGGCTGGGAAGTGTAGGAGGTGAAAGAGGAAACTTTGGGAGAGAAACACAGGACATCCCTATACCAAAGGTCTAATCTAAGTAACTCAACCAAGGCTTTCGCTGTGGTTAGCAGACAGAAGTGGGCAGAGGACAACACATTAGTAGATGCAGAAGCAGCCAACAGAAATTAAATATCCCCTTGAGCTATCCCTTATTTCCTCCACTGATTGAAAAGAGACCTAAGGATAACCAGCTCTGGCTAAAGTGTCTAACATAACGAACCTCAAACTGGAGCAAATACATGCTGCTCTGATTTCCCAGCTGTGCTTAAGTGCTATCAGTCTGCAATAATTGCTTAAGTGCTATCAGTCTGCAGTAATTCTGGCCATGACCAGAGACACATTTATAGGCACCAAGTGAACATGAGAACCCAACAGAGGAGAAGAAGCTTTGGGAGCAGCTAGTGGGTCTTTTTGTCTCACAGTTTTAAAGTTAGGGCTCCCATTTCTGTACATTTCCTCCTCAGTGTTCCTGTTCTCCATCGAACCTCGTTTTTCTTTGCCTCTGACTTTATTGCCTGTGGTCATTAGGACTGACCTATAAGGCAGTGAGTGATCTACCCTGAGCAGATAAGTACCAACCTTATCTTGAAGCCATGGTTTACCCGTTTGAAGTTAAGCAAGGATCTGTATGTTTAGCTGACTCAGGACCTAAACCAGCAAATGAATGGCACCGACAGTAGAATTCAACTACCTTGGCTCCCCGAGCATGAGAAATCAAGAGACAGTGGCAAAAATACCACTTGAAAATAGTTTAAAAAGATGTTAAAGTTCGAAGTTAGTGGTGTGCCCAAAAGTAGGACATTTTTTAAGAAGAAAACAGGTTTACTCAATTTGATAGGTGATGTGTAATCTGTACACAGCTTCACTTCTCATGAACTTCTGTAACAAAGCTAATTCCCACATTAAAAGTCTTGGTGCACTCCCATCATTATAATGTATTCCTATTCTCTGATTGTATAGCTGTAGTCATTGCAATGTTAGTGGTTTTGCTAGCATATCCTCTCTCATTTATGCTTTACTGAACCAACATATAAATATTAGCCTAAACTTAATGAACTCCGGTAGCTAAGACACTGCTCTAGATCTAGCTGAGGTCGATAAGGAGGGAAAGCACGTTATCATCCAGAAACTTCTTGCTATTTCATGTAAATGGATTGTTAATTGTACTCCAATAATAGTGCCAAGGCATCTCAAAATGTAATCAACCCAACACATCACTATCAAGCACAGAGAACTTGACAAAATTGTATGTCCTTAAGATTATTGCTGATAATTTAAATGACAGCAGGGAGACATGGGAAACAACTTTCTTCTATCAACTGTGTAGGTAAACAAGGGCTTTGGTCATCACCTCCCCATCACCTTTAAAAGTCATCACCTTTAATGACCACAACCTTCTGAGCTACTCACCGGTTGCAAAGCTAAGCAGGACTATGTCCTTCATCCCATCAGAAGCACTTCAAGTCATTGAGAAAAATGTAAAACACTTCTTCAAAGCTCTTGTTCTCCTAGATTTATACCCTATTCTAATTTTATCTACAGTTACTGAAAACTCTGTATTTTATTAAAGTAAAATATTTGAATTTATAATGTTTGAATGTTTAACTTAATACTACTGTGCGGGTAATGCATTCACACATGTATAGGCATACATATGTTAAGGGGTTTTTTTAATGTTATAATCTATAAAAACATAATATAATTTATTGATGTACAGAAGATCTATTTTCCTTTTCCTTCTTCTGACAGTTTCTCCCTCATGCACATGGGTTATATGAGTGATATTTATAACGGTGCTGTTTTGATCTGACAGAGCCTCAGTGAATTTACTGCTGTGTCTGTCCCACTGTAACTGAATCTGACAAGAACCAGAAGAATCTGCAGTTTTATTTTGGGCTGTATAGTTTTTTTCTTACTCCCTTTTCTCATGCCTGAATGGGGTCTGCAACTAAAGACAACCTGCACATTCTGCAACAACAGATAGCTGTCAGGCTGCAGAACTTGCAGGGTGAGATGAATTGCTCCTTTGATCAAAACCAGGGTCAATTTGCCCTGGCTAATAATTGGTTTGTCAAAAAAAACCAACCAACCAAAAACCCTAAAAACCAGTTAAACAACAGATTTTTTTCTTTATGAAAGACATGTAATCTTTCCCTGCATGTAATTAATAATTGTAGTGCTTACAAATAACATATGCTGCATACTACCATTACCCTTCCTATTGTAAAGGTGCTGCTGTATTTTCCAAGAATTTATAGGATTTTTAAAATGGATGAGCATTTCCTCTTTGTTGAGACAAACATTTGTTTCTATTCCTGTTCAGATTTTCTCCCTAACACTGCAAATGAAAATGAAACAACTTGTCTCAATGCTCTGGCTGGCTCTGAGGAAATACAAGTAGGATTTAGATTTCAACCCACCAAGGGGGAAGGCTGCTCAGGCACTCAATAATTAAAGTTTTGATTTTAGGGTAAGCACTTGGTAGCTACAATCAAATGTAAATTTCTTTTAATGATTGGCTTTGCTTTTGTTTTTCTCAGAAATGTTTTTACCCAATAATACCTTTTTGCTGATCTCAGACACAATTCTATTGCAAAAACAATTGCTAAAGAACAGAAAAATTAACTGAAAGTTTACGTTATGTGAGCAACATGTTCCTTTTGTCAAGTTTTAAGGTACTGCACACTCAGCTTCCCTGATGTGCATGAACAAAACTTCAAGAAACTGCACTCCCAGTAATTCATACTAGGATCCAATCAAGCTCTTTTTTTCCCAGAACATATCCAAATTTATTAGCAATCACCAGATGGGATCCCAGTGTAACCTCAGGGAAGAAAACTAATGGCTGTCCCATCAAGTTGTATTTGGATATGATCCAGTCACTGTTAACATACACAATTCATAGGAGGCACTAAATCCAAACCCTGTTCAATGCAAAAAGATACTTGGGAAAGATCATTTTGAAAATTATTTAATTTCCTTCCACAGCAAATTCACATTACATCTAAACGTGAATGAAAGCTCTGGGTCCTCTGTTTCTCATGAAACTATCTCCAAAGATATCAGAGCAGACTAGAAGCTGCATTCGTTGGTTTACATTTTTGTGTTAGTGAGGTTTCTAACAGAAATAAGATCCTAAAATGTAGATACTGTGAATGAAAGATGATATTATAATAATAATATTTTGAAAATTGTTTCAAATGTATTTAGAAGTTTAATTTACATTTGAAAACGTTTTGCAAAAGCTTTTTGCACATTTTATTTTCATTTGTTGTTCTTTAATGAAAGCTGGAACTTCAGCTCCTGTATTTTGTTTTTTTCTTATGCTTTAATCTTTGTTTCCTGGCAAACCAATAGCAAAATTCCCATTCACTGAAACTGGCAAGTTTAGTTACAACATATATTTAGTTTATTTGTAGAGATTTATGCAAATTAAATCTAGATGTAAGTTACTTGTTTTTTCAAGTATGAATCTATTTCCCCAAGTTAAGCAACATTTATTTTCCTATAACATAAAAAGTATTTTCAGTTTTAAATATTATTCCATAAATTCATTCAGCTGTATCATTGTATATTTGGGTTTTTTTGATTAGTGTTTAGATAAAGAATCTTTGTTCTCTGTGATTTTATTTCAAAGTGAATCATGTGTTTTTAAAATGTTTTTTGCCCTCTAATTTTCTATTATTTTACATTATCTTACTCCTGAAATGTTTCAGATTATTTTATTTTTCTCAGCTTCAATGAAAGCTGCAGGAATGGATACATTTGTTGTAACACTGTTTGTTGGTATAAAACTAATTTTTTTTCCCCTATACATTCCTAAAAATAAACCCACCTTTTTTTATGTGCGTGAATGCATAGAAAACAGTCTTTGTAGTTTGAAAACTAACTCTACCCTAACACAAACAGTTGTCCCTTTTGGTGTTTCCGAGGTTACTTTTAGAATTTCAAAAAATCCAATTCATTTTTAACCATGTGAAACTGCTGGTTTAAATTATTGCACATCATTACTTTTGGACAATGAAAACAACACAGGCATTTTTTACTTGTCTCTGGTCAACTTCACTTCTGGGTTTCCCTGACACAGGACCTTAGTTGAAATCACCACGTGGAGATTTTAAAATCCAAATAAACCAAGGAAATATAAAACAATTCTCTTTCAACTGGGTTTCTGAAATGTTCAGTAAGACGCTTAAGTTGATTGATAAGAGGCTTTTCCAGAACCTTCTTCTTAAAAAGTAAATACTACATATCAGACGAAATCATAGATCTCTTTGTGTCCTTTTCTGGAAAAATTATATGTTTAAGGAAAAAGAAAGAAAAGGATTAGATTGGGGAAGCATTCACATCAAGCAGCACTTTTAGTGTATTTTTAGAGGATAACTGAAATCAGTAAAAATATGAAGTGGTTTTACACATTTAAACATCATTTTTTATTGGAACAAAATATCTGACAATAATTCGAGCAGTTTTTCAGGCAGTTGGGAAAACAGTGAAGCTATGAGCACCAGAAATACACACAGCAACACACACCACCCCCCTCCGGAGGCTATCGCAGTATTCTGCAACACACACAGCCTTAAGCGTTTTCCTGCAGTTAATACACGCTCCGATTGGAAACTAATGATGTTTCTTAAACGAAAAAATACAGTTCGGGGTGTTAGAGAGGTGATTTCTCACACGGCCCTTGCGCTGGGAACGCGTTCATGGGGCGCTCAGAGGCAGCTCTGGCTCCCGCAGCCGGCCGGGCCGAGGCGAGGCGGGCCGGG
>NW_009923122.1:293760-295855 GCF_000696875.1 Nestor notabilis | reverse complement strand
CCCCCATGCCATGGTCATGGTAGTGAGCAAAAGGCTATACTGTGCCTGAATATAAAAAAAAAATTGGCAAAATAATAAGGTTATCTATAAAAAGGAGGTATAAACCCCTGTCAGAAATAACAAACAATGCTTCAGGTTTTTCTGTTCTTAGCCAGAAATTACACACCAAGTCCAGAATCTCTACAATGACCTGACAGGAATCATTTGCTACTAAAAGGCAGTGGTGCATCTTCTCTAGACAGCAATGAAAATTAAAATAGGTAAAAAGGTATGTCTCCATCTCAGTGTATAGTGATTGTTATAACTTCTGGAAGTGCTAATAAGGAATATAGGGCATTAAAATTTCCTGCAAATACTGATGGAAATACAAAAACACCCTCATGGAACTTTTCAAAAGCTAAAACATAATAGAAGACTTGTATGTTAAAATAAACTGTTCCTACCAATCTAAAGTGTTTACTGAACAAAACCAGATAGGTTTCATCTCCTTACAGTGACCAAATTTAAACCCTCACCTTGAAATAACATCAGCAATAATTCTTCTACCGTAAACAGGGAAGATCCTAATCCCTCTTCTACACATAGATCTATATAAACTTTGCCTTATTACTGAGAAAAAAGCCAGGTGGTTTGTATGTAATTTCAACATTACTATCATTCAGATGGACAAATAAAAAAAATTACAGTAATCAAAAGCAGACCTTTCAGCACATGTAATTAAATGAAAGCTTAATAAAGAATAATTTGCAAGAACCAGATGTGCTTATGTCATAATTGTTGCTTTCTTTGGAACAATTTTTCTAATATAACAAGCCTCCACAGAAATGAAAGTTACACAATGCTGTAAGCTCAGTGACTCAGTGGCTAGACAAATGCATGCAGGAGAGGCAGTCAGAACTCTGGGTGACAAATTCAAACTCTTGTTTGTTTGTTTGTTTCCTGCCACCCCTTTTCAACACCACACAGAGGTTACAAAAGGATCACAGATTACTATTTCGAAATCAATGGTGTTTAAATATTTTGGCTAAGGTACTATATTTTCCTGTGCTAGAAAATCAGAAAAATTGAAAATACAAAAACTCCATTTCAAGTGATGTCCTGGAGAATGAAAATGAAGCAATAGTAAGTACACAATAATAAGAGTTTAGTTTGCTTTTTTTCTCCTCCTACTGGGATCTTCACCCTTTTAGCATATTCTTCAGGTAAATCTATGCTTGCTCAATAGGATGCTTTGCTTATACGAGAGCAAGAAGCACATTTCACAAACTTCTGAAAGCCTGCACATTCTCAGCTCAGAAATGATCAGGCACTGCACTATGAAAATGAAGATACAATAAACTTGAATACAATTTAAAGGCAAAAGCCAAAGATTATAACGGCTTTCTCAGTGTTCTGTACTTCGTCTATTAAAAATACTTCTTTTTTTTTTTTTTCTTTTTTTTTTTTCTTTAGGAACTTATTTAGCACCTACTTGAACTACCTGGGGGAGATTACTTAGATTTTACTAAAAGTAGACTAAAAGTTCAGCACTCAATATAGCGTGCACCGCATTTTTAAGGGCAGGAAAAGAATTCCATGTGAAAACAAACCCAGGTTTGGAAGTCATCAGGGCAAAAAAGGTGGGCTATGAAGTATTCTTTCAAAATATTCAGTCCTTCTTAGAGAAAAGTAAATCATAGAATCATAGAATGTTTAGGGTTGGACAGGACCTTAAGATCATCTAGTTCCAACCCCCCTGCCATAGGCAATGATGCACAGTGTGGTGGGTTGACCCAGGCTGGCTGCCAGCTGCCCAGCCAGCTGATCTCTGCCTCAACAGGACGGGGAATGAAATTGGATGGAAAAGCTCATGGGTTGAGGTAAAAAAGCTCATGGGTTGAGGAGATTGCTTACCAGTTACCATCACAGGCAAACCAGACCTGTCTTGGGGAAAATTAGTTTAATTTATTGCCAATTACAGTGGAGTTGGATGGCAAGAAACACAGACAAAAACTAACCCCCCCCATGCCTGCCATTTTGCCAGGCTCAACTTCACTCCTTCGTTGCTGACTCCTTCACCTCCTCCCGCTCCGCCTGGCTGCCAGCAGGGCTGTTC
>NW_009923122.1:267490-293729 GCF_000696875.1 Nestor notabilis | reverse complement strand
CTCTTCCCTCGGTCCTCGCTGCCTGTGTGGGTTGTGCCCATTCTGGAGCACGTTTGGTATCGCCATCTTGGCCGTTGGCCTGGGGGTGCCTATGGTGGAGCCGCTGAGGAACCAGCTAGAACCGGCTGGGTCTGGCACAGGACACCCCTCGGCTGCCTCTCCTCACAGTAGCTGACCCTCAACTCCTTGGCTGCCAGCACCGACACTCAGCAGGCACGTCCAAGGTGTGTTTATCACCTCTCAAATCTGTGGCCCACTGTGCAGCTGTATCTTGGCCAGGCATCCCAACATCAACGCAAAGAGAGAGTCACAGATGCTGCCCAGAGCAGGGCTCCCAGTGAACTGATACCTGGGTCCCAGCAGGACTGAAATGTCCACTGGACTTTAAGGGTCACAGAGACAGCAACAAGAGCAGCAGGCTGTTACAGCGACTACCTAGGAAACTGTTTGATTCTGGAAATGCAAACATTAAACGCAGGATAAATTATAACTCTAAACCACTCCCCTCGCGGTATGTTGAGGGCTGTATTGGCTGTACTGCAAGTGGTGTGAGGAATGAAAGTTTCTAAAGGGAGACAGAAAAAAAAAAAGATTTAATAAAAGAAAATAAAAGACAATAAAAAAAATTGTCGTTTCTATGTGTGTGTGGGTATAATTCATCACTGAGTTACTTCGAAGTCATAGTACAGGCTTTAGCATGGCATTTCTATAAATTTGTTCTACAGTGTAAAAGCAAATGTAAAAATAGGTAATAGTAATAAACTTTCTGGTTTGTTTAAAACAAAGCTGCTTCAGAAACAGGTGTGAATCTCGCAAGAATTTGCACCAGCACTAGAAACGCTGCCATGTGGACTGTGAAGCTGTGCAACTTTGTTTAGATACCAGTTTGCATGGGGAGTTAGCCAGTGTGGGAAAATAGGTACATGCCAACTTTGCAGAGGAAAAATTGATATTTTTGAAAACACCACTGTTGTGGCTCAAAATGACAATTTAGGACCTCACATTTAGATGGTCAGGTTGCGAAGCTTTTATTTGTAAGATTAAGGAGGGGAAAACCCCTAAACATTGAATCAATGTTGATTGCTAATACTGAAAAGCAAAAGTTTCAATGGAATTTTTTTCAACTGAAACTCTAACCTACTCACTATTGAGTAAGGACTAAAAAAAATTAACCTACCTCAAACACTGAAACATACCTTATTTTCAGTGTATGTCTAGCACATAAATAGAAGAGCATTTCGTAATGTTTATGCCAGCCACTGAATCAGAAAGCTCTTGATTACAAATTAGATATTCAAAACCATCAAGTATCCATGATTGTTTTAAGAAGCCTTAAAAATGTATAGCCTGGTTTTCATTTTTTCTAAAAGGCCACTAAGCAAGATTCTTACAATCCAATTCCCAGCATCTAAATATGAGTAGTCCTGATTTCGAATTGCTAAGTGCCCCTCAACAGTTAAAAATTTTGGAAACCAACTCATTTCAGGTATGTGAGCAAGGATGTAGTTTTACAGTTTTCAGAGCCAGGTTTCTTCTAATGTCGTGATGTGACAGTGAAGAGTGGGATTTTGAAATGCTGCAAGTCTCAGTTAAGGCAATGGCAAATGAAGTCTTACGTTTAGGCACCTATGAACTTACAGGTTTATGGATTTAAGCAGTTGTTACTGAAACTCGATTCCAGCTGTAATCAACTACAAATCTGAGGGGAATTTATGAAAGTTGGAGGTTACTATAAGTCTGCATGATGTTCACCTACCTAAAAAATTAGAGAAGAGTGGGACAGTGCTGTACTCATCATGTGTAGAGCATAGCACAAGTACATATTGATTTTTTACATGGAAACAGCAGAATTCATACTGACCGTTTGCTATAGCTTAGAGCTAACATCCAAGAAGAATTAAATAACTAAAAAAAATATATATATAATTGGGTGGTGGTGTTTTTAGTTTCTGCTTCAGAAATTACCTATGGCATTTAATGAATTGTTCCCATTTCATCCTTTTTATAAAAAGTATTATCCACAATCTAAAATTTTTCCCCAAACCTGTGAACTAGTAATAGAGAATCTTGACTAATCCAAATTTTAAAATCTTCCTTAATGCTATCTAAGTTTCACAATGCCTTTGTGAGATATTTTCATGATACAGCAGGATAACCTCCATCATTGCCAGTGTTCATTCATGCCTTGACAGAAGACAAAGGCCCTAAGCTCATACACTTCTCTCAGGTTTCAACATTTGTTTTCCAACTAATTTTTCCAACTAGCTTTCAATAATCAAAACTCTTTCAGTAGCTCAGGCCTCCTCCCCATAGGACTTTTCACTTGCACACAGGCCTGGGACATTCCTAGACACATGCACTGCTGAATGACATCGAGCACAGTAAATGAGCACAGAGCAAAGCTTTCTGTGCACCAGGTGTCTGATTCGTTTTTTTCCAAAGGAAATACTGGTACTTACCTCCTAGGCTGCAGCATCTGAGTCTAAATGAATGAATAAAGGCGAAGAATTTGGAGAATTAAATGTTACAGAAGTAACACATGGTGAGGAAAATAAAATAGGCCTTAACGCAGTTAAGGGAGGTTTGGACTGACAGCACCTTGTTAGCTTTGTGACAGGCTGTTTTGCCACCTAACACAGAATTATGATAATCATAACCTTCTCACCAGTGGTTTGTCAGTGACAGGCCTGTGCAGAAAGTTTGTTTAGAGAAATTTCAATAAAGAGGAAGTGATCAACTGCTGCATAGGAGGGAGGCTGTTTCTTTAGATATATGAGCCCAGGGAGGAAACGGAGGGAGAAGTTGCACTTGAATATACAAGAACAAAAAGGCAAGGGCTAGAGAAATTTCAGCTGACTGTGTCGGTGAGGGAGAATTCAGTTACAGAGGTGGGCATATAACTCAGATGCCACTATTTGTAGCAGAATTCTCAAGAAACTACAGCAAAGCCATACGTGAAATATGGAAACAAGAGAGTGGTTTTGATAGTCACCACAGCAGATAATCAGAGTGCTGGTGATAGGGCTGGCCTAGCACGATGAATTGCTATGCATGTACTTGGAAGATGCCCCACAAAGAAATTCAGTCTGAGGTGGCTTGATTCAAGGAGAAAGAAGGGATCTGTTCTAGAAACATCTACCCTTTTTCTTTGCTTTACTAAAAGATTTATGATCAAAATCAAAAGACATTCTCCTTTTCCTGTATTTGTACATTATTTCTCCAAAGGTGCTAGAATGTATTTATTTTTTTCTCAGAAAAAAATGTTAAATTTTTTGGACCCTGGTTAATTCTGAAGTTTTCCATTACTAAAAATGTAAGTCCTATGTTACATCTTCAACAAATGTATTTGCTACAGTAAATGAAAATGAACAATGAAACTACTGAGAATCAAGTGAGAATCCTTATTTGTCAGCATTTTAAATGAATTGTGCAAAGCTGAAATCTTATTTATAGAGATGAAAGTTCAGCTATTTAGACAATGAGTAATTTGGTTTCTAAAGATGAAAAACTCTAAGGAGCGACTGCAAGTGCTGTTGAAATCCTGCACTACAAGAGGTAATGCAGTTATTTTTTTCCATAGTATATTTAGTATGTAGTGTTGCAAAGCTATAATTCTAGAATTTTCCTTCCGAGTATATAACATGCAATAATAATACTTAGAACTGTCTGATCACAAAGGGTTTTTACAAGCTCACCAAACCCAGCAAGATCTTTACTATTTCCAGAGCACATTTCTGAAAAGAAGCTACTCAAAACAAAAAATACCATCTTCCATGGGACTGCTTTTTATGATTTGTTATTATTGGTGTAGAAGTGCTTAAATTAAGCTTGATGTCAAACAGGAAACAGAGTCTCTGAAAATTCTTTTCTTGTGTTCAGATGAAAAATGAATTAGCGCTAAAACCCATGTTTTGGGTGTCATAGATAATAACTATGGAAATAAAGGTTAAGTGCTGGCCTGAGCCCGATGTCACTGGTAAAGCCTTCAGCAGTTCAGGCAAGGCAACCTTTCCAAAAGGCAGTGCAGAAGCATAAATATCCTACTCAACAACTTCACACACATCTTAATCTAGGTGCAAGAACTGTTTCTAAAGTAACATTAATTGTACTTATTCCTCCCTGGTTCCGCTTATAAGTGCCTTTTTTTGTATCAGCATGTCTTTTGCACCAAATACGTTCAGTGACTAGCGCTGCAGTTGAGACCTGTACTATGCACCAAGGTAAGAAACGTGGTTATTGGCTTATGTATATATATAAAAGCAAATGATTGTTTTTCTCTTTGTTTTAAAATGTTTTTTGTGCAGCTCCTTAGAGTGAGAGGTAGGTTAAAAGAAAACAACATCCAGAAGCACAAGACAGCCTAAGTAACCCATCAGCAGCTTAATCATGTGACAAACCCAGGGGCAACTCGAAGGCAGCTACTGCTTGTGAAGTCTGCCAAGAAGCCAGATGCCATCACCAGAAAAACACCTTCCACAGCTCAGCATCTGTGTCCTAGCAGTGTTCTCCACACAAAAGAAAAAGAGGAGGAAGAGAAAGAGAAGGAAAGGTGCATAGAGCGTTGTTAAAGAAAATGTACATACCCATGAAAGCAACGCTTATTAGAATTTAAAAAATCTATACTTGGAAAAATCAAAGCTTTTGCTGGTGAAAACTAGATCCTTCCATTATAATAGCTTGACTCTTTAATACTAAAAGTGTATGTTTCCTTTTGTTTTACAATATATTTGTGCAGGTGCTACCTGTCATGGTTTAAGCCCAGCCGGTAACTCAGAACAACGCAGCCACTCACTCACTCCCCCTCACCTTCCCCCCTGCTCCCAGCAGGATGAGGAGGAGAATCAAAAGAATGTAAATCCCACTGGTTGAGATAAGAACAGTCCAGTAACTAACGTATAATACAAAACCACTACTGCTACCACCAATAATAACAAAAGTGAAACAACAAGGGGAGAGAATATCAAACTAAAAGGGGAAAGGAAAAAGGCAATAAACACAAGTGATGCACAAGACAATCGCTCACCACCCACCAACCGATACCCAGCCCTGCCCAAACAGCAATCTGGGCATGACGTGCTGTGGTATGGAGTACCCCTTTGGCTAGTTTGGGTCAGGTGCCCTGTTTCTTCTTCCTCCCAGCTTCTTGTGCCCCTCCTTTCTGGCAGAGCATGAGAGACTGTAAAGTCCTCGACTGGGGTAAGCATTACTTAGCAACAACTAAAACACTGGTGTGTTATCAGCATTGTTCCCAGACTAAAGTTGAAAACACAGCACTGCACCAGCTACTAAGAAGGAGAAAAATAACCGTTACAGCTGAACCCAGGACAATTTTATAAATTTGCTTTGACAAACTTCGGGTGTCTCAGCAGCATTTTCTCAGTTTTTTCTAAGAAATATGTTAACAAATCAAAGTAAGGTGAGTGTTCCGGATCTGCTAGTACTGTGGGCCAGATCCTTCTCTCATTTTCACATGTGCCATAGCACAGATAATCGTATCTTACTATTTAAGAACCAACAAGTATGCAACATCAACTTGACACACACGTTTATGCTAAATAACTGAGAAAACTGAAAACTATTTGGCTTTACATAGGTATTTCTGAAATAGTATTGATCAAGTACAGCTATGTGAAGTTGGAGTAACGATTAGGAAAATATGTTTCATTTAGAAATATGATAAATAACAAGTAACAGTACACTGCAAGTACTTCTTTATCTCTACAGAATCCATGTATCATAGTATATGTACATAGTTTCCTTTTAACAGAATCATTCCTTTCTTTCCCCTGTTTATACATACCTAATCTATCCATAGTGGACATAACATTCAGATTTTAAACACCCATATATCACCCTTTTGCAGAGCCCACTCATTGTTATAGAGCACGAATGGCCTCTGCTTCTTACAATAACATACCAAATACTTTTGCAACAGGCATTAAGGTGTAATGCAAACAGGCAGCTAATGAATTATCATAACTAATATCATAATAACAAAGATTGTTGCAGTGATTATTTATGCACTTGCTGGTTAATGTGCTTTCAGATTTACTGAAGCCCAATATGTGCAAACAAACTAAGTGTATTTGTGAAAATACAAATAATACATTTTATAGTCACAGATGGAGTTAGAAGACTTCAGTTTTCCTTATATGTTCACTTGTGCATCTACTAAAAAAAGTTCTTTCTCAGCTAAAAGAATGATTTTACCAGTTATTCATATGCATTCACCTTAGGGTTTTTTGAACTATTAACATCAGTAATTTCAGTGCCTGTCAGCTGCTATTTTATATAATGTCAAGGAAAATTTTATGTGGCTCTAAATTCCATCCAATTCCTATCTCCTGCCTGTTTTGCTTCTCTCTCAAGCTGCAAAGTAACAGATACCTAATTTCACCACTGACTGTCTGCCGCTTCCAGCTATTTTTACTGGCTGCAAATTCATTGTACTGGTTCAGAAAAAGAAAATTCACTTTCATCGCTTCTACTGCCCTGCTGTTGATAATGGCCAACCCATACTGAAAATAAAAGAATCTCTACACATTTTAGATACTGCAGCCTATATTGTTGTAGTACTACAAAATAACAGCTTTATTTTATTAAAAGAGCCTAACTTTAAGTGGACCATGGAATATTTATGGCTCTCAGTAGTCCTTTGAAAGAGTTATCTTATGTTTTTAAGCTGATCATGGGTCAGAGGTTCAAATCAGCACTTCTTTCTGTCACTCCTTATATATTTTACTATAATTTACAGCTCAGCAAGAGGACTCATAAAACAAAAGTGTCTATTTTACTTCAGCAACTAATTCTAGCTAATCAAAGCTTTCCAGCAAAACAACCCAGCATGAAACTCTGCATGGAAAATATGCAGAGAACAAAGCATTTTGTCAAATAACACATCTCATGATGTAAACACATATGTCTCTTATAGGAAATTTTATCGCTTCCACATTATCGGCACACAAAAGGAGCATTCTTGTTGCAGACCTGGTGTGACTGTGGAGCCATCGTCACTGGAAACAAGAGCCTGATTAGGTTCCCACACAGATATGAATAGATTTTCTTTTTTTAGTGTAATGCTGCCTTTCTTATTTCTTAAACAGACTAGTAATTGTGGCTGTAAAAACAGTGAATTGTGTTTGGACGACATTTGTTTCTTCATATTTTTTTAGCTATCCAGTGACACCGATTATCCCATATGGTTGTCCTCTTCTGGAAAGTCTGAGTTAATTCACAGCTGTGAAGATGAAGACACACCGAGCAGGCTCTAAATCTGGTGGGTCTCTTGTCTGCTAATAAAGTCCACAGTCTGCTGGACAGATGCTAAGAGGATTTGTTAAATAAGTCAGTGACAAAACCCCAGACTTCTGATGGGGAAAATAATTAGTAAGACCATATCTATTCTTCATAGATTTTCATGTCTTGCCTCATCTTCTGAAAAAGCAAATTCTCAGTACTCGACGGAGGAGTCCCACAGCACATCGGTCCTGCTCAATACATGAGTGGCCTAACTGATCGCATCGGTATGTGTTCTGAAGAAATGATAGATCTTTATGTACTTGACTTACTTTCGCATGCCATGGTTCCTGCACTATTATTTTACGTTTGGTTTTATTCATCACAGTATGGGCTTACAATGGGAGAGCCCGAATAACTATTGTCAGCTTAAAATGTCTCCTTACATTTTTAATGTAACGGAAAATGTAAACTGAAGATGAAATTATCATTTGACTAATTTTTCTTCAAGTGTTATTAACACAGCTTGTTCTTAAATAAAGAGATTACAGATAACACATTGTAGCCACAAGGCTCGTGGTGATTGCTGATGTCCTGGGAGGGAAAAAAAAACCCAACAAACCAAACCAAAAACACTACCAAAAAAAGAAACCCCAAACAAACAAGCAAATAAAAGTGGAATGAGAAGACACCTGCAGCAAGGTCCATGTTTACACACCTATTGACTCACTTTTCCCAATCCCAGCCATCATGATGGCCTGACAGCACAGCCCAAAGTCTCTCTCAGTTACAGTCATGTAACTGAGGAGAAACACTACAGAACTAAAATATAGGCACCAGTGCAATAAAGAACAAACTTGCCTTCAGGCACACGTGCATTAAGGTGCCTTAAAATAATTTCTGTTTTGTTTCGGAACTATATTTCTTGTTCTTTTGACCTCATCCTACTTTGATGTAATGAAGTAGAAATGGCCATCAAAACAGCTCACTGCTTGGCTGCCTAAATTCAGGCAACTCTCATTTAGGCATTGTTCCTGAGATCGTGCCCCTTAGAAATGAAATAGCTTTGATTTCATTGAATTATAACAATTAAAAACAATCTCTCAGCAACTGCCTGTCCACAACCTGTTTACTGTAAAGGTGTGGGCAAAGCCAAGAAAGAATGCTCAGAGCTCAAATAAATCATCAATCACTGCAAGTAGCTGAAACAATGTATGTAATTTGGCACCTGGAAGTTGCCTCTAATATTTGTTTCCTCTTAGAAAGTAAAGCCTATATTTGTTTCCTCTTAGAAAGTACAGCAGTTGGTTTATTAGTTCTACAGCACCTTGACTAGTTTCCAAGATATAATGTCACCTGCATCACCCTTTGAGGCTGCTGGGAATTTTTAATGAGACAGCAGCAAATATGTGAAATAAAATTTTACTCTCTGCAGAAAATATTAAAAATGTATTGTAAAATTTTTATACAATTGAAGTTCAGACAGTATATCAGGTATCTTATATCACTACAGAATATATGTAATATTGGTTCTATTGAAATAAAGCAACTACTCAGCTCAGAGTGTCAGAATCTGTGATATTTAAATGAGACTTCCTATTTTTTCCAATGTGACTGAGTCAAAAATCTAGCCCTGTAAAGCGTAGGTACTGGTCCTAAGTCCCCCAGAGAGAAAACTGTATTTCTGCTATGTCAGAAAAGAACAAAAGGCAGGTTGGAATCTGACTGGAGGAACAGAGTAACAGCTACTAAAAAAAAAAAAATATGAAAAAAAATAAATTGAAAGCCTTCGGTAGTGAATATGGAGCTCTTGCTTTCTGAAAAGCAGTTCCCTTGTGAAACCACTAACTGGAGGGAGAGGCAAAACTCCTTACTGACTTGGCGGTTGTGTCTCACCTCATTTCACTCTCCACCCCCCCTCCCCTTTCCAAACAGACTGAGTGTTGGTCTGCTGAGAATATGATGCTAAGCCAGTTTTCCTGTAGAGTTTTTAAACTGGGCCTCTGAGAAAGGGTTTGATACAACTCAATGACTGAAGTAATACCTTTGTCCATCTGAGCATTAAATGGCTCATTGAAATACAGCTTAGTTAGAAAGAATTTCAGTAAATGGTGCTTTCAAATTTTTTTTTTTTATTATTATTATTATTATTATTATTCCTCTCCCAGCAGATTACAGCCTGGATCTGAAAATGCAGTTCAGTCACTTTTGCTTGCCTCTCAGGTCAGGCCTTTAGCCAGTGTTAATTAAATATAAGCCCTTTAGAATACTGGAGGTTAAATGAGAGCAACAAACCGGTCATCTTCAGAATATTACCTCATGCTCTCAAAAAAGCTGTATTCTGACTGGGAGGGCTCTGATTTAAATACATTTGCCTAACAATGAAAATTTATTGAGGGTTTTCGGGGGAATCCTTGCTGAATGCTATTTTGTCCAACAGCAAGTAATCACGAAATATTAAACACCTATTTCTATGCAATATACCATGCCTATTGTGTTTAAATAATACGCATCATAAAGGAAAGTGCTGCAGCAGACAATTTAGGCTGCAGCAGCTTATACAGCACAATTTTCAACTTGATAAAGTGAAACTATAAAGAATCAATGCGTAAGTCAGACAGCTTCCATCCCTAATATTCTTGCTTGCAGCTATTAGAAGTTCACATTTTTGTCTCTAGTAGGCATGAACATTAGTATACCTTCAATTTCATGTCTTCAGTCACATTCTGTTGTCTGTTTCATACAATTTGACCAGACCATGAAATTGGAAAGTAGCTGAAATTGTCTTTTTTCATCTTAATGATTTTAAATGAGAATGGGAGATTTTACTATAAGCTATTTGTTTACTGCTTTGTAAAAAGTTTCCTAAAGTATTCGTAACAATTTTACTATTAAATTAGTCTGAAGAAAGCTTTTCAATACATAGTAATTAGTCTTGTTTTTCTGAACATGACTTTACTGTAAATACTCCTCCTTGACTATCCCTTTGTCCCAAGATTCCTTAGAAGAACGCAACCAAGCGATAATTCAGCATTATTGCTGCTTCAGTGCACTAATCGCTTAAAGAGCAGTAAGGACCCTATGTTTACTGCCACAAGACTCCTACAGCCTCCTGGCCTAAGGCAGGCTCCCCAGCTCAGCAGCATCCAGATGTCAAGAGGAAAATCCAGGTCCTGATGCAGCATGCTGCTCCATTGCAGTATGGCCTAAACATCTGTTTCATCTGCTGGCATACAACCTGCTGAATACACTGAGACTGCCGCACAAAGTAGGGAATTGAATGAGGGTGGGAGTGCAGTTGCATAGGTCAGTGTATGTATTGCTAAAAACCCTCTATGCAGATACAAAAGATAACACAAAATGCTTGGAATCCAAAAACTGGAGTCTGATCATTTGCTGTCTCAAATGGAGCTCTCCAGACTAAAAATCTAGACAAATAGCAAGAAGGACAATGTGATCATTAAAAGAAACCCCAAACCCCTTCTACACAACATACGCTTAGCATTTTTTGATCCTAATGGAGGAAGAGGCCATGACACCTTAGCTTCTCATCTTACTAATTTTACAGTGGTTTAATTCTTCATAGTGTAAGAAAAGGACAAAAGAAGAAAAAGCACAGAAGTATGTTACATAAATTGCTCGTTGAAGTTATAACAACTGTTCTTCATATAAAACACTTAAAACTGAGGTGAACTTAGGCATCTATTACATATTTTAAAACTCCTATAGTTAGTAACTCAGGAGCTTCAAAACAAGCATCTTTTGTTTAAAAGATAAGAATATGTAAAAATTGTCAATTTATCTTGAGGCATGACAAAACCAGCAAGCATTTTACTTGATCTAGATTAAGTTTTGACAAGGAATAAAGGAATGCTAACTGTTCTCATCTCTTCACTTTGTGTATCTATTCTCTTGTATTTTGCTACCAACAATAATGGAATAGTTGCATGCAACCACGCAAATTGTTTGAGTTGTTTAAGAAAGCAAGATCAAAGCCTAAACTGAGAGTGTATATTTTCTTGCTGTATTTTTTCTCAAGAAGAGGACCTAATGAGAGGTTGTTTAACCACGAGTCTTCCTCTGCAGCTGCAGAGCAGAAGCACTCTCACAGTGCAACCTCCTGATTTACTCTTTTCTCTGGCCAGCCTGGGGACATGGCTCATCTCTGTGTGCCAGGAAACAGGAGCGCAGAACGCCGGAGGAACTAAATACTTCTGTGTCCCACCTCCGCATGGGGTGGACACCTGTACCCAGAAACTGGGAAGTATCTCTCAGACCTTACATTTAAACACACCCTCTGTGAAGCCGAGAAAGTCACCATTTTCTTTGTGCTGCTCATGAAATGGATACAGTTAGTGCTTTACTACTACAGTGTCTGACCGAGGTATATCTGAATACAAACATAAAGTATTCCTAGTAAAGACAAAATGTGAGCATTAACAAACTCTGAAATTTTAATAAAATATTGTAAATATCAAGAAAAAACAATGCAGCAATATGTAAAAACATCAAATATCTATAGCCATTTCCTCTGCAGGAGGATGGCAAAAACACCAATGAAATCTCTTAAGCGCAAAGATTTGTATTCCTTCATTTAATGCTGTCAGATTACTGATATGCTACTTTTTGATCACAATTCTCCTGCTATTTACCATGCACAGTGAAGAACACGAGAGACTTACCTTTGTGATTCTTCCAAATTACTTGTTGTACTATACAGCTTGGAAATTGGCAAAATATGTTTAATTTCTAATTTTACAAAAGAACTGTGACACACTCTGCTTAAAACTATTAGTTATTTGATATAGAAGTAAACAGATTAATAAAAAAGAAGTTCATTTAAGCCTAAATACCTTAAGTAGAAAGTCAGTCACAGTAAAGGACAACTTCATTTGCTTGAAAAAGTAATTTCCAGTGGATAATGTTATTCAACAAAAGAGTGTTGAAGATAAATCTTTATGTGATTTTCCCATGTTTGCTTCTATTAGAATTTGCTTTTGGTGTTTTTATAGCATAAATTCTATAGAATCAAAATTGTGGACAGCACTAAAGTTAACAGAGTTAGCTTGTTAGCTCACCTAGGAAAGCAAGCAGGGACTAGGAAGCATGGCTCCAAAGATATCTGCAAACAAAGGCTCTAGTATTTTAAACTCCTTCTCCTGTATCCAAGGAAAGCAAACAAGCAACACTTAATTAAAATAAAAATATAACCAGATCTATCAGGAAAATACGAAAATATAACCAGATGGTTGCATCGAAGTACAGTTTTTTCATTCACTTTACGCTATCGTAATATTACCTTTTCTAGTGACACTGTAAATCAATTTATTCATAGAAAGAATTTAAATTTCTTTCTGATATCTTTTTAGAAGCTCTTACAAAAATCAGCTTTTCATTCCTTACTGCTAATATAAAATATCTTTAACAGTAAATGTGAGAGGTCTGTATGAAGAGCATTTAACTCACAAATTCAGACAGTTTAACACGTTTCATATGTAGAAATGTATTCTGGAATAAAGCTAGTATAAAAAGAAGGAGCTGCTTATAGAGAATCCCTATGATAAGGGAAATAAAATTATATGATTGAAAAGCAATTAATTACAGTAAATTTGCTGAATGGATGATAGCTATCAAAGCTTATCAAATTTTGCATTTCAGAATTTCAGATATTTATTTTTAAAAAATGTTAGCACATGGATGGGCTTTGTGAGAGAAGTCAGGAGTTTCATTCAGGCTCATGTCAGCAGCATTACAAGCAATTATGAGTAACTGCTTGTTGAGCTGTATGAAATGAGTTGGTGAACAAGTTTCCTAGTAAGCGCATGTCCATGTCACTGGTACAATTGTCAGTAATGCAGACAATCTTAGTTGAAGGGATCTAAAAACATAATTATTCTCCTAATCCTACAGGGGATGAAATCAGTTCAGTCCTGAAAATGGTTGTGCAATTGCTGCTTCTAGTGTAGACTTTCTAGGTTTGTCAACCTGGCAGCAGAGAGAAAAACAGAGGCATGAGTAAAAGAAAAAGAAATCAGGAACTGGGAAGGAAAAAAAAAAAAAAGTGGCAATAAATCTTCTCCAGAAATATTTCTTAAGATTTGGTATAGGTCCATGGGTTCATTCACAGCTCACCATCCAGATGAAGAAATTGTCAAATAGAACAATTGCAGTATTTCCGTGTGCAGAACTGTACAGACGCAGAGTAAGAAAACAATGCTCACCAAGCACTGCTGATCTTACTGAAAGGCAAAAGCACTACAATTGAATTTCTACAGTCTTCCGTGACAGAATAATGAGAGACCATCCCAGTAATAAATGGGTGCAAGTCAGGAGAAAGGAAGAGTCCCATTTAAACTACCTCTCTCAATTCCTATGTCTGAATCCCCACCTTGTGAGAAGGTGCCAAGACAGCTCTACATGTAAGAGCTGAATTTTTGAAAGTGCTGCTTGGGGTTTGAAGCTGTAATGTTTTCCTACTTTCAGAAGAGACTTAAAGAGTTCATGTGGTAGCTGGCAGCCATTCTATTATTTTCACTAGTGAAAATGGACAAAAGGCAGGGATATAATAAATACATATTGGCTTTACTGATTAGGAGAAGCTTTATCAGTCAGCTGGGGCACATGCGGGAAAAAAAGTCACTCAGATGCATCTATAGCACCCCATTCAATTAACATACCATTAAAAATGGTTTGTCCGTGTTCAGCCTGCTGCATTACCTGATAAGTCAGCATATTTAAAATGTATATTTAAATACAGAAAACAGTACAATGTTTTCTTTGTGAAGCAGAAAACAAGCCTGGTTTACAGATATTTTAAGGCATTAGAAATAATTGTGCTTTACAGGCTGCTTAGCAGATCTCTCTCACTGACCTTTTACTGTATATTTAGAACTTTCATGCACCTTAAAGGAAAATTAAATAATTTCCTTAAAGGAAGTGCACACAAAAATATACAAAACATATTCAAATGGGCTTATAAATACTACATCTAAAAAAAAAATAAATCACATTTGCACCTCAAAACCAGGTAACTGGGAAGTTACTATTACAAATTCATTATAAACTGATGTGTTTTACACAAGTAAATATGAATTTGGGCTAAGAACTGTGGTGTGTGTGATGGCATTTCAGCAACAGTGCTGGGGCCAGATTGCAATGGTTTTGAGGCCTGATCTTAGCCCTCCCCTAGGTGTTGAAGACTTGCAGCAGAAGAGACAGACTGTAGATGAATTACTATGGATAGGTCACAGACATGTTATTTAAGAAAGCTGTAGACTAGTTAAATCTCACGACTTCTTCTGTTTCTAGTGTCTAGAGCATATAATGCAACTTCTTTGAAAGGACTTTACCTCTTTTATTTCTTTGCTTCCAAAAATGCCAGTGGACATGACAACACACTCAACTATTCCTGCACCTGAAATATTTCTTCATCTTTTTTCATACTTAGCTATTTGTTATTGATTCATGCACGACACCAAAATATATGCTCTATTGTGTTGACTTTACTACATTTTGTGAATAATTCCTTCAAGTTTTTAATAATTCCTGACATTTAAGCATGATGTGTTTTTCTTCCTACATTCCTTAAGATACTCCTCTCTCCAGTCTTTTTTTCAGAACTTTCTATGAGTTAGGATAACTTTCTAGTTTCTCAATCATACAGATTCTAAAAGCTTCACAGACCAAATACGTCTCAGACAAACAGGGTGTTGGAGGCAATACCATTCCTATTTCATAGTCTAAAAAGACTCAGTGATAGCAATAGCAACACAGTGAATTGATGAGTTCTATTTCATCTGGTATGAATTTCCCTTTCTTTCTGAATTGGGTCAGTAGAAATACTGTTTTATAATTCAAGACCTTCTGAAATAAGGCAAGGGATAATCTTTCTACTCCATGCATCTTCAAGAGAATTCTTCTGCTTTTTTGAGCATGTGTGTGTGTGTATGTTTACATCTAGAAGCATCTCATCATCAAGGATCTAAGAACATCCTTGTTCTTAGAACTTTTAATTCAGATGAAAGGTGAGTTATTAAGGTGTTTTGTGGTTTGGTTGGGTTTTTTTTTCTGTAGCAATTAGGAAAGAATGATGATACAGAAGTGTATTATTTTGCTTTGTGTATAGAACTGACAAAAGGCATTTTTGCCTTTAATCTGATTGCTCAATTCCTAAGCATCCAAATATGTTAACACCTTCACAGGAAAAAGTCCTACATGTTTGTAATTTGTAGCCAAATTAAGCAGCTAGGTCTACAGTTATCAGAAGTATAATAAAATTCCAGAAACACATTCACTTGCAGCTAATCCCTGTAAGGCATACACCATATACTTTTCTAGAAAGCTTGAAGGAATCCAACTGCCAGCTCAGAGTATGCCTCCCAGTCAGCCTATTCCCCAAAGGGATGCCACAGTTTTAAAAGAGCTTTAAAATATGTGCTCATCCCCTGATGGCACTTTATAGTACTGGTGCCTCTGGTGCTCTGTCAGTAAATGCAGCAGTAACTTATTTGCTTCTTACTGGATTCTGAGTGAATACATACCCCAGGGAGGGAGCTTTGCAAAGCACAATTATTTTAAAATAGAGACTTGGCTTTCAGTGAGGGGCAGCCAGTGGTTAAGGCAGCAAGAACATCTTGTTTACGCCGGGGGCTCAGACTCCTCCAGTCACTTGGGCTCGAGCTTCTGTCTTGATACAGACTGAAGAGACACAGGAAACCTCCTGCAATCCAGGCTATAAGGATGACATCCTTTTTAACATACAAGTTTCCTGATAAGTGAGTTTATGTTTGTGCCATTTATGATCTCAATGGTAAATTCTCCCTGGAACAGAGCAGATGGGCCTGGAAGGCAGCTGTCCTGCTTGGTAACATCTAAAGGTGCAAAAGATAGGCATCATGCCAGAAGCCTGATCCCTAGATGCCAGACTGAAAAGTTTTCCCTCTCGGGGGAGGAGAGAAGGTGCAGGAAAGAAGCACTTCTAAAGGTGGAGGAGTGGGTAGTCATCTGAAGGGAACAGAAATGGGGAGCTATCAACGCCAGACTGGGTGACAGTCCAGTGACTAGTGTCCTTCCTGCAGCGGGGGGAAACACAAGGCCAGGACTGGACCCAGGCTTGCCACATCCAAGATAAGTACTAGAGCTGTTACAGTCTATAGAAAGAGTCTCTTTCTCAAATATTCCTATAAATTTTTTATTAAATAATGTGACACTGTTCCATTAAGCAAGAATGGGAGTAACAAAGACATGCTGTTTAAAGCAGTCATTGGAGATGCAGGGCATTAAATGAGTGAGAAAAGGGTCTTGCAGCTGCATTGCTGCTGTGCCAGGCTGATTACTCTAGCTAATGGTTGTGTTTGCTTCTCTGTCCATTTTTACTAACTGGAAATGAATAGGGAGACTCCCTCTCATTTTGATCAGGGATGCCATTACCAGAGGAGCTTGGAAAATCCCCCTGACCAAAATTTCATCAGACTTGATATTCACTGTCAAAAGCCCCAATTTTGACGGCATGTTCTTTCATGATTAATATCACTTTGCCAGATAATTCAGGGCTGAAGATGAGAAGGAGTAGGAGAAGATAGTGTATTAAGAAAATCTGCGAAGAAAGGAGGTCATATGGTAAAATATTGACCCAATGACATCATTTTCATTGATACTGGCACTGATATAATTCAACTTGATAACACAGATATTACATACAGAGACATAAACATTCAATTTTTTTTAAGACTGAAGTATAACTATTTCATTGATTTTAATTAGGTTTTCCTAAGTATGGCAAGGTTGGCATATTTTTAATTTTATTTTCATTAAAGGGCTTGCATGGTCTTTCAGAGCCTTAATAAAATATTTCAACCTCTTTCCTTCCTCTGCTACAACCTAAATTTCTATGTAAGAAAAGGAGCAAAATATTTAATTTGCTACCTCCATATACTGAAATTTGCACACACCATTCCCTTAATTTAGGCCACTATTCACTGTATTATAATAAGGAACATTCAGTTAAAATATGCTCACCTAGAGCTCAGTAGTCTTTGAATGTTAGATAAAATCATTCTATAAGGCTAATGAAGACAGAAACTCTGCCTGTAACAATATTAAGTTTGTTTTCTCTAGTGATTTGAAGAAGTGAGCAATCTGTCAGTAATACATTGAGGGAAATTACTTGTCTTGTAGGAATTTTCCTGCTGACAGTCACTCACTCACAGTGGTGACCCAAACATCTACCCACTGACAAACAAATTACAGTATCTAACTTTGAAAAGGTAAGTAGGTGTTTTTAATTTTGATTGGCTTCACCGAACCTCTTTCACATTCACCCAATCACCATTCTTCATTGTGTTAAAAAAAAAAAAAAAAAAAGAAAACCCCATGGGTTTTCCATTTGAAAAAACTATTATTGCTTATATCCGAGAGTGTTATGTCAGATAAAACTGTTAAGCTGTGTCTAACCAACATTAAGACTGGCAGCCTTGCCAGTGACTGACTGGGTGAGTGAACACATTACTGAGACAGCATTGTAGAAATTAATTTTCTTCAATAAAGTGATTTTTAAGGCTCATATATTTCACAATCTAAACATATGTCACTGTTTCATAAACAAAATAAATGGATTAAAATAATACATTACCAATATGCTGACACATGGAGATATTTTAATTAGAAATACTTAAGCTGCGTGATATTTAACTGCTATATTTGTTGAAGAGGAGCATGCATCATTGCATAAGACATAAGGCAGGTACATCACTTTGCATGATGTGGTACCAGAGTGGGACCAAATCACCTCCAGTGTGAGCTATCACTATCAGATCACATTAGCCCCACTAAAAAATTGCTTGAAGATTACAACATATAGAGGAAACTCTGTAAGAGCAGCAGTCCACTAAAACATCTTTTTCATTGAAATAATAAGTTACCAAGATTCTAGCTCCCAAGAATAATATTTCTTCATAAAAAGACACATTTAACATCTTAGCTATTTAAAGGCCATATTTACATGACTGTCACATCACATTGGCCTCTTTCCTGCACATTCTTCTTGACTTACTTTAAGGAACAGCACTAAAATAGCTGAGGAAAGCAAATGTCAACTATGTCCTGAAATTTATATGTGTGAGAGAATTGGAATAAGTAGAAATGTAATATACTGTTTACTGTACTGAGTGCCCTCTGTTCTCTAAAGGTCAAAAGCATTGTAACCTTAGAGTTACAGTTTCTGATTGTTCCCAGGGTTAAATACATTATCAAAATTAATGGTTCAAACCCCTCAACCTTCAGCTATATGAGTATTCATGCCTCCATCTGCTGAACTGTTCAACTAAAAATAGCATTCTTCGGCCTTCCCTCTACTAATATTGTGCCCCTGAGGCAGGCTATGCAATGCTTCAGCAGCACACTGGATCTGCACCCAGCAGTATAAAAAAAGGTCATTTACTTTTTCTGCAATTAGAAGAGAGTAGGGAGGAGTAGGATTAGATGGAAGGGAAGAAAAGAAATAGACAAATACGTGTTTAGTTAAAATTTAATTTTTTTAAAAATGGATTATAAAAACTTCAGGCTTCAAGAACACAGCTGCAACTATAGTTAAGACATGCCAAGGTTCATTAGTGTTATAAGCTATAAATTTTGAAAGACAAATTACACAAATAGTTTGGGGAAAGAGTTATGAACGAAAGCTTTTTGTTTTGCTTTTTTTCCTAGAGCTCACTTTGTTTAGGAATAACTCCAGCTAGCATCATTGTTGTGCTTCTATTTCTATCAACAGTTTATCAGTCGCGGTTGAGAGAGTTGCAACATTTCCTTATTTACCTCATAGAATACTTTGTAGAAATATCTAAGAAAAGGCAAATTTTTTCCTTTTTTAAAAAACAAAGACCATACATTAACATTCCTTGTTTGAATGTAAGGACATATAGGTGCCACCTCTGCCACCATGGAGACTTCCCAGTAATTAGGTTACTGCTACCAGCACTGTGAGAGCTGGGAAAACGCATTTCATGATCAAGTTCACTCATTTAGGAAGATTACTGGGCACACATTATCTAGAATCAGTTAATATCAGTGCAATCATCTGACAGCTAGGGAAGAATTTCAGGGAAATGGGAAAGGGGAGAAACTCCAGAGAAAATGGATATAAAAAGAAGAGCAAAGGGAAAATTATTGATGTGTTTTAGTGCTCACACTGATAAATTAAAGCAACACGCTTCTGTTACACACATGCATCAGAACTGGTTCACACACCACTATGCATACTTGTTACAGGTGTATTTGGTAATATATTTGTAAACTACTTAGCAGAAGGTTGCTTTGATGGGATTCACTCACAACTGTTTGTATCAATGTGATACAAAATCTTAAGAGTGGATGGGTCAAACAGGTGTGTTGCTAAAGGAGAACTTAATACTTTCATTTAACTTTTTTTCTTTTTTTAATACTAGGTCCATGAGAGTGAAACTAGTTACTTGAGAAATTCCGAGATATAATTTCAATAGCTTTTTAACATAACCTACTGGTGAACACAGCCATACAATTCAAAGAAAATACGTTTTGATATCAATGTGCTAAATAGCTTGAATAAGATAGGAAAATTATTAATTACAAATTAGCCACTGGAGAAACATCTTCTGTGGAACAATTGCCACTGTTACATGATGTACCTGGGAGTAAAGGGGTTTTGCGCTGTTAAATTCAGAACTTTCATAGAAGTTGCCTTAACACACAGAAAGATAAGAACACAGCATTGTTGCTAGCTCCTACCTGAAGTAGTATCATCCTAAAAGATCGTAAGTGAAAAAAAGAGGAGAGTTTATAAGATTGAAGCTGACAGAATTTCCACTGCATCTGGGTATGGATTACGGAATAAAATTTTGGAACTAATAATAATAATGCTCTGGTAAGGTTGAGATTTTAGATCTACTGCAAAAATGTTTTACTTTAAATGGCTTTCCCTTCCCAAGTTTTCCAAACAGAAGTATTACATGCACGCTTACATGTAGAAACAAAACCAAACCTGCAAATTAATTAGCTATTTCTCCCACTGGCTGAAAGGAGCAGAGATTAGTTTTGTGATCAGTATTTTTAAGCACGTGGGAAATACTCAGATACCATGGTCACAGCATTCATGTAAATAAATAAGAGGGTGGGGCACATGGAAGAAAGGAAGCAAAACAGAGAAAGAAGGGGGAAGGGAAGCAAAGATGGAAAAATGAGCTGAAATGTTACACCCCTACAGTCTTCATGACGCATCAGGTATAACAACAAATTCTGTCCAACAAACACACCCAAAGAAGTGCTCATTTAGGGCAGGGAACACTTAAGGAATTGACACGAAGAGAATATTAATAGCACGAGTAAGTAAAATTTACTTCAGCCATTTGACAATCAGATAAGCAGGCATCAACTGAAGGTTAAGTAGTCTATTACTTAAGCTCTCATGACCATAAAACATTAAAGGCTTTGAAATCCCATAAAAGTGAAATTAAAATAAAATAGAAAGGGGGGAAACAAACAAAACCCCCTCTTTTACAACAAATATATCTGAAGGGAAATTTAGGCCCCTCTAGCACTCAAATGTTTCTGAACTTATTAGCACCACTTTCTTTGCTGGTTTTTTCTCTCTACTTGTGCTCATCACGTTTAAACAGCTCAGTCTATAATTTCTATAGATTAATGAAGTTGTACTATTGCTCTAGGTTCTGATCAAGGCTGATGTGCAAATAGATCTGTGCTACAAATGTGTCCTGGGTTCAGCTACAGCAGTCATTTTTCTCCTTCTTAGTAGCTGGTGCAGGGCTGTGTTTGTGACTTTCAGCCTGGGAACAACGCTGATAACACCGATGGTTTTAGTTGTTGCTAAGTAATGTTTACTCTGACCAAGGACTTTCTCAGTCTCGTGCTCTGCCAGGGAGGAGAGGAAGCCGGGAGGAAGCAGAGACAGGACACCTGGCCCAAACTGGCCAAAGGGATATTCCATACCACAGCACCTCATGCCCAGTATAGAAACTGGGGGGAGTTACCTGGAAGGCCCAGATCACTGCTCGGGTCGAGCTGGGTTTCGGTTGGTGGGTGGTGAGTGGTTGTGTCCTCTCCCCTTGTTATTTCCCTTATCATTATTATTATTGGTGGTGGTAGTAGTGGTTTGTATTATACCTTAGTTACTGGAGTGCTGTTATCTCAACCCGTGGGAGTTACATTCCTCCGATTCTCCTCCCCATCCCTCCAGGAGTGGTGGGGGGAAGAAAGTGGGGAGTGAATGAGCGGCTGCGTGGTTTTGAGTTACTGACTGGACTTAAACCATGATGATCTTGTAAAAGAAAAGAACGTCAGTGGTTTAGATCCTGCTTCTTTTGCAGTTGAACAGTTTTTATCCTTTTCTGCCTTGCAGTCTTGTGTAGGCTCACTATTTGTTGTGCTGCATTTCAAAGGTAGCAAAAATAGTCTCTCTATTTGCAAAGCTGATTTCTAAAGTCTTTTCTCAACTAAAGCTAATGAGACTTCTGCTTAAATAAGTATTCAAAGACAGATTTTCAAAGATACCTGTTATTTTTCCTTTTGAAAAACCTCCCTTTGGTTTGAAGCCTGTCCAAAGTACAGTCTTAATATAATACTATCATAACCCAAAAGTATTTCTTGGAGATCTTTCCCTGCAGTGTCAGGGTATTCTCTTTTCAAGTTTTGATTGTAGGTTAGGTCAGACCTAAGCTCAAGAGTCTTTTTCACCAGTTCTGGACCATCAATGAGCACTGAGTTCTGGTTCCATTCTCACTTATCCTAAGTTAAGTCTGTGACAAGAATATCAGCACTGGGTAAATATGAAAGGATTTTTAATTTGCTTTGGTCCCTCTGGAAAATTATATAATTGCACAGGGATAAGTAGATATTTGGCTATTAACATGGCAGTTCTTTGCTACTCTAGGAGCAATTTATTCTTACCTTGCATCTGAACCCAACTCTAACCTAACTCATACAGAGGTTTCAAAGGTTTACTTGCAAATAGTTACATGCATCTTTAATGGCCTTTCCTCTCATGTTCACTGTCACTTCGTTTCCACACATTTTAACTCTGAAAGCTTTTGACTGTTTCTTCATTATTTATAACATTGTTGTGTCTTTTCTTGTGAAATTAAAAACTTCTTGCCACAAAAAGCTAGCTAATAATACGGTTCATAAATCTTTCTTTCACAACATTTCATTCTATATATGCCAAAAATAAATGAATGACCAAACCAAGGCTCCTGACCATGCTTGGCATCTGACCAGCTTAATGCACAGAAAGGTTGAGGTTACCTAAAGACAAAAGCTAAAGAGTTTGTAAGTTATTGTATTGTCAGCACCACACTGTCTGAAATAAAGAAAATACCCCAGTAACATACTTATTTTGATACACTCACTGCTTCAAGTAAAGGTAGTGCACTGCAGTTACAAGGGAGGGACTAAATGAAAATAAAGTACAAAAAGATCTTTGAACTTATCTCCCATCAACTGGACATATAATTAAAAAAAAAATACTATTAACTCTGCCAATATAAAATACACAGAACAATGTCTTTCACTCACGGTATCAAGGTTGGCCACACATTGCTACATTTGCAGTCCTGTAAGTACATAAGGTGTTAATCCTCCCGGGCTGTGCTCAAAAATTATTTAACATTCAGACTATTATTTAGCATACAGCTGGTTAGCAGTTTTCCCCTAAAATGCTGGCTTCAATCCCACATTTTTTTGTTCTGGCACATACCTGGAGCTGTAAAGGGCTGAGTCCAGAAGCAGCAGCAGCTGCCATTGTTGATGGAATGAACTGCACAGGGTAGTTATCACCTGTCGGGAGAACAATGCGTGCAGGTTCAGACAATGAGCAGAGAATAGCAGCAGACAAGTGCAAACATGGACCTAGGATTGTCTGTGCTCCACAGCACTCCTCCAAGCCTAAACATCTGCAAAAACAAAAGGCTTCGCTGGGCATGGACTTGCCATTCTTCCCTGGAACTTTTTTGTTAGCAGATAGCTGGTAGGCAAACTGGCAAAACATAAATGTGATACTCGTGATTTTCATTTTCAAAAGCAGATGTTCAAATCCAGTGTATAAGCTTGGGCACAAAATGGGGCTTAAGGTCATAGACACACAGACAAGATACCCCAGGAAATGCCAGTGGTTCCCAGAGAAAAAAAAATTGTTGTCACTACGTGTTTCTTAAAACAGAAGAAATTTGTTACAACCCAAGAAACTTCATTGCTGTTTAATGCAAGGTGATTTCTTTTCAGTATCAAGTGGCTCTTTCCTGGGAAAGCTACCTATTTGGCTCACAGGTCAAGGATGATTCTCATTTTACTTTGAGGATCTCTGTCTTGGGACACCTCCTTTTAGGTAGCCATAGAGAAAAACAAAATTAAATCACTTTTAAACATAGCTTGAAATATAATTTTAACTTTCTCTTAGATCTGGGACCCTACTGAAATTGATAGGTTAGGTTCAGTTACATGAAGATTCAGGCACTAAAATTCCTATATTCTCTTCACTGGAAACTGAAAAATCTGTGCCCTCTGCATTGAGGGGACTACAAATACTCCAGAAAGTAGGAGATACAATTGATCCAAAATAAGAATGCTATCTTATAGCATCTATGGATGTTCCTACACATCTGCACCACACAGTGCCACTGGGGCTATTAACCAATGTAAAGAGTGAAGGAAGGCTGAAATACTTAAGCAGTGTAATCTGTATAATATAAAAATTAATACAGTGATAGATAGATTACACAGTAACTATTATTTAATGGCATATCACTTTGGCTCAAGCTACTTATTTAAAGTTAGTGTTACGTACTATCTGCAGGCGACATTTTAACTGGTTGCTCCTCTGTACATTTTTGTAATCAGTCTGTTTTACATAAACTTTTCCACACTAAAAGCAGAATGTAGCAATGAGGGAAAATACAGAAATCCAAAATAATATAATCAGGACATTCCAAGAGTTAGATTTTTTTTGCCAACCCCCTCAAATAAATAATGATAGCTGAAGCCTTTACAGTCACGGGAGTCCTCAGAACCCTCCTTTTTTACCACCTGAAGTGCTACTGTTTTAGCTGAGTTTAAATGTTTTGTTGTTTCACTTTTTTAATAAATAGTACATGTCTAATCCAGAAGGTCTCTTCGCATCATATCCGTAATACTTCCTCAGGCCATTGAACACAGTATGTGCCTGTACACAGTCCAGTAACAGCTGGATTCTGATTGTATATGGAGCTCTGCTACAATACATTCACTAATACTATATTGTACTGGTCTCCCATGGAGTAATGTTCAAAATATTCCATGAGGTTGATTTTAGTTTGCAATGATGTTGAGGGTTTTTCTTAACAGAATATAAAAAATAAAAAATTAAAAACTAAAAAAAAAACCCCACCCTAGATCCTTTTCTTAAAGTACTAAAGCTGTCTCTTTAAGGTTAAATAATTCTACTCATCTCTTTGATATTTATATGAAATTATCTGAATAAATAAGATCCAAATCTAAGTTAAATAATGTTTCTTTCAGAAATATCTTACATGGTTTTAAAAAAATCACAAAGATGTTGAATTAATGATGCTTTAAATGGGAGGGGAGGAGGGGAATAACCATCCGACTTATCAGCATGGACTGCCTTGCAGAACATTTTGGAGGCATTCTTTCTTTAAATATCATGAATTATTCATTCCTGTTCCATACAGCAATCTCTTCTTTCTCCTTCCCCCTCCGCATACACTTTTTAAGTTCAATACCAGTTGCTTTATTTGTACTAAAACATTTTCCATGTCAAACATATTTAAAAAAAAATGAAACTCTAAAAGAATTCCCTGCGGCACTCCTTTTTCACAGCTGTCATGCTCCTATGGTTTGAAATAGCTGGATATTTCATACACACACACACACACACACACAGAGTTTTTGTCTCCGTAGTTAATTGAATAGTCTCTACCACACCCTGTAGTGTTCTCTTGCTCACCTGCTGGCTACAGTTCATTCTTTTGTTACGGGAAAAGTAACTTTATAGTTATGTAATTTATTTGTTATTGAAACATAATACTGTCCTTTTTCCTCCTCCTTTTAACATGTTAAATTATGATTAAGTGCTGGTATGTCTGTGCTGAGAACAAATATTAATACTCGGCTCCGGAGTACCTCCCTGACACTAAGCAGTAAAAGCAGAGCAAAGGTACTCTTCTCTCCCTTGAGGAAACTGAGCATGCAGGGAATGGACTGGTTTTAATTTTTAATTACATATTTCCTCCTCTCATTTTATCAGTGCAAGAATGGATCAAGAAGCTTCTCAGTAGCTGTCCTGGCAAGAAATCAGTCAGTGTATTGTAGCAATCTTTTTCAAATTTGTTTTTTGATTTGGAATGCTTGCATAAGGATCCATTCTTTTAAATTTGTACAAAAGGCAGCAGAACATGTTCAAACAGGTCTGCATTAGGTACTGGTGTGTGCTGGCCTTTGATAACCAGGAGCGAGAAGAATGCCAGAAGAACAAACCCTGTCACGTTTTGCAAACTGATCTCTTCAATCTCCTTGCTGTGCTGATTGTCTGTTTACATTCGGCTGCTGCTGTTTATACATAAATTGGTGTTTACAAGGCATTGTAGAGTGTGCCAGACTTCTGTTTTGTTTGTCAGGTTGAGCAACATTTCCAAATGAATAAAAGCAGTGAGCAACTGTACTGTGCAATTCTACATAGAAATAATGTAAATGTTTCTTTTTGTCTTGGATGAAGCAACGAAACTTAGTGGACTTTATTTGTAGGATACATGGACTTACTTTCCAGATCAAGGCTCTGTGAAATGTGAGGAAAGAAGGACGTCTGGCTCTTTTGAGAGTCAGAGTAGGGGAAAGGTGTTACTTATTACTCGTCTTTCCTAAAGCAGAACTGTAAGACATAAACTGATTCTACTCATCTGACTCAGAAAGCATTCGGTTTCCCCATTTTCAGATTGTAACTTAAAATCCGTCCCTTCACACATGAATC
>NW_009923122.1:192265-267459 GCF_000696875.1 Nestor notabilis | reverse complement strand
TTTCCATGGGTACTCACAGGAAACAGAGTTGGAAGAGACTTAAGAGATACAAATTCCAGGGCCTTACTCTCCCAGGCATAATGAAAAGACCAAGGAAAGCATATCTCTCCTCAGGGTGTAGTCAGGACACAGCAAGCCAGGATACACTCCTGCAATATTCCCATACAGGGCATGCATTTTGTTTGTGCAAAGGCATCAGGATTGAGGAAGATGTTACCAGAGGTAACTGGCTATGGCAATACTATGGAACATCTCCCCTCTCCAATGATGCCACCTCGGTTCTGCCTTAGCTCTGAGCAGGGTTTGCTGCAACACTGCCTTATTGCCATCCTCATGCCACAGCAAAATCAGTTGCCCCAACAATTGCCTCTCTGCAGGCAAAGAACTTCAGTGCAAACTTCCAGCTGAAAATATTCAGCTGCTTACTACCATTTCCTCAACATTTAGGACTGAGGCACATATGGATTGCTACAACAAATCCTGAGGTTATGAATTCCTTGTTCCAACCAGTAAAACCCAAGAGGGAACACATGACAGACTTTAACTCAGTCCTGGGGGATTTCCACTAGAAACAAGACTCATGCAGCACCTCTGCCATGCAAAGATATGTGGCCAACTCAGTACACAGTTGATTTGATGTATGCTTTCTGTTCTCACCTGCCAAGAGGAACAGCAGCCTAATGAAAGCGGAGTACTGTGCTACGTAAAATTTAAACTACCTTACAGCTTTAAGGAAAAGCTTCTGAAAGGTCTATTCCAAATGGAAACTGCAATGATGGATATCAGTGAAATCCAGCAGACCAACGATGATGTCAGTTATGTGGATTAGCTACCATAATCAAGGACTTTAATTAGTTTGATGACAAATAGATCACACATTCTTAAGTCCAGCTGGATGATAATAAGCCTGACAGGTTTGTTTGTTGTGCTTTATCTAATTTTACTTTCATTGATTTCAAAGGAGTTACTGTTTATTTGCCCCAATGCAAGTAGGAACAGAACAAGGCCATAACATTGGCTCCATTTCTCACTATTTTTGCCACCAGCCCAGGGAAACTGTACCCATTTTCACATTTCATTGTATTGCCAGCATAGCAAAAATCTCTTGTGAATTATTTTTGTGTATAAAGTAGAATGACCTAGGTAGGCAGACAGGAGTTGTTTCTTAGCATTCTAAGCATCATCTTTATATACTTCATGTGTGAAATACAAAGAAATACTTTGAAAATACACTGCAGCAATCAAAACCTTTTAAAAAAGAGGTTTACAACCTCCATACCTCATGTCTGTATTTTCGATAATCTTTTTGAGAGGTACTTTCCACACCTGGTAAAGAACTGACATAATAGAAGACTATCAAGCAAAACTGATCAAGCAAAACTGATCATTCATTTTCAAGTCACATGGAAGTGCAGCCAGCATGGAGAGCAGCCACTCTCTGCCCAGAGCAAACTGGAGCTCTGTTTGAGCTCTGCTCAAAATATGGTCTGGCTCCTGCCCAGCATTACTTTATATCTATACGCCATCATCATTCTACCTCCCCATTCCCTCTTAGCCACAAAACTTGAAGGACGTAATACTTCAGGCACTGCAAGATGGAGGAGGAAACTGTCTTCTTCCTTATGCCACTCCCTGTCTTCTGTTGACCCAGAGCACTAATGGGGACAGGATAATCACATTCAGGGATACTCCAGTCCACTAACTTTTCCTGGATGCATGAGACTGGTTAAGTGAAGGGAAATGTGAACTGGAAGAGGAGGTATAATGATACTTATGTTACCCACCAGTTCCAAGTAGTAAGTATAGTGGTCACAGTCCGAAAGATAGCACAGTTGCTTTGCTGTACTTGGAATGCAAAATAATTATATTAACTGCATAGCATCTCTGGGCAAGTATCAGCTTCCTAACAGCTGCCAGTCTCAGCTTCCCACTGGAATAAGTGGTTACCCCCACAACCAGGTACTCTACGAGGCTCGTCAAGCGCCTGCAGGTCAATAGTCACAACAGTCATTTGAGATGCACAGCGCCCTAAAGTTTTAATTAATCCAGTATACAGTATAAATACTGAAATATGTATAAAAAAATTAATTAGGTGGTCTATGCAGCTCTGATTTCTCAATTAGTACTTACCATGCCGGAAAATTATATTACATGACTTTGAGATACACAAGGAAGCATGGGGCTTTGGGGATTTTTTTTTTCCTAATGTAATTATTACTTGTCATCAGCACTTGCTAACTTTGGACTGTTTCACCTCCTAGAGCTCCAAAACATTGGGGAGGAGGGAGAGGAAGGGGTGGAAAGAGGTTTACAGCAACTTCATGTTATAGCTCCTGCCAGGCAGTAGGAAACTCTGTCCTGTCAGGCATTAATATGAATCATAGTTATATATCAGCAATTTCTCAGGTTTTCTATTCATAATGACTTTCTGAGCTCAGGAGTTCAGAAGCAACTAAGGAATGTGCTGGAAGGGACTCAGAACCTAGTAAATTCTCCTCTCTTCTATAGATCCTTCAATTGAGGACATGACCTAGTGTAGATTGTTATAGGAATACCATTTTCTTACTTCAAGGCAGTTTATGTGCAGATTTGCCAACAGTACTCAGTAACCGCTATCTTGGCATTGAACTAAACAGCCATGAAATCATTTCCCACTTAGTCCATGAAGATATATCTGCATGGACATCTGCACATAATCATATCCCCACTTGTATGCCAAGGCAGGACTTCACATCTTGGCTGCTCTGTTACACTAACACTGATAAGCTGCTTCCAAGTTGGAGCTGGCTTATATCTAGGCCATTTTGCTTTGAGGGCAAAGCAAATTAAGTGACTGTGCACACAATATTTGACATTCCCTAAATGACACAGTTTCAAAAGTACTCAGCTCTCACAGTTTCTATTATAGAAATCCCTTTCACTGTGTTTTCTGAACGTCAAAGAAAAGTGATAGTGTCAAAACTCAGTCTTGCCTAGATCAAACTAGAGCAAAATGAAACAGAAACTAAACAGACAACGAAGAAGAAAATTGTAAGTATCTGAAGGGTTAATCTATCTGCTACCTTTCCTCAGAAGTATGAGCAAGTCTAAACTGACAGTTCTAGAGGTGAAAGTTTCATTTCTCACAAAAGTAGAGGAGTACAGGTAGTAGCAGTCAAGTTCATAAATATTCCTCAGAAATTACTTTGGAGAACGCTCTGTATGAAAGTGTAGCTTAATCTCCAGTTTCATTAATTCCTTAACTACTGTGCCGAGAGTGCCAAAACCACGAATTAATCAATACCAAGTGTAGTTAAGGGCATTTTTTTATCATTATGTCTCTCCAATGGAAACTACTGACCTGCTCAGCTACCTTTGGCACACAAACTGTAAAATTTAATAAATATATTAAAAATATAAATATTCTCATTTATTGCAAGCCACTGGGTATAATCAGATTATTGTGACTTCTTGTCTTTACTAGCAACAGCTGCATATAAACCACTAACATACTAGCCAACAGCTTAGCTGTATTCTAAGGTATCTATAGGCCTTGATTTTTGCCTGCACTTTGTTCTTTAAACTTGTTTTGTAGATCTCTCCTTCTGCATTCCAACAAGTAAATAATGCCCTAGATCTGTAACACCTTCTGCTATGAGGTCAACAGAATACAAAGCAGTATAAGCTTGATAAAGTGTTAGGATAGGTACTGTAAGGAACACTTTATAATAATCACAGAAATCTGTTCTTGTGCAGAAAATCATGCTGGTACTCTTCTTCCCAAATCATTATTTTACAAAGTAGCCTACAGATCCAAAATCAACACAACACAATTTGATGTATCACCTTTCAGGGAGAAGCACAACCAGCAGCTTAATCATTAATAGTAATTCTCCAGAAAGTATCTCAGATTAATATGGGGAAAAGAAGGAAACTAAAGCACGTGCTTTCTCTTGTCTGTGAGAAGAAAATTTCCACAGTTTCCACAAGTGGCAACTCTTATGTCTTTGGAGACAAAATATTCTTCACTTTGGTCCCCAACAGTCACAAGGTGGTGATGTGTGTGAATAACCATCATCCTGTGCCATCTAGAGCTAGGTGTCTTTCAGAGCTCCATTTCAGAGCACTGCATACAGTGCACCAGTTTGTCAAATTGGAGAACAACTTCAGGATTTCTAAACCTGAAAATAAGATAATAATAGGACAAAGATTCTGTGTTTAAAGAGGAATGCCTCTAGTCTAAAGAGACAGGAGTGGGACAAATGGAAATACTTGCTGAAATCCTGCTTGGCCTCACTTCATCTAATATTAAGTAAACTTAGGGTTTTAGGTTCAACCTGGCTTTTAATTAGTATGCTGTTTACATCATCTATTATGAGGCTTTACTTTGGATTTGACCCTGTTCCAGCTGCAGTCAACAGCAAAAACACCACTATCATCAGTGGGAGCAGGATCAATGCTTTACTTTGTACATTTCATATTTAATGTCAAAAACAGATACTGGTATATATGTTTTGTAGTTATTAGTTATCAGGTTAATATGCTAAAGGCAGCTTGACAGGGAATACTATTACTGAGCAAAATAAGGTTGCTGCTTCTGGACTGAGGTCACTTACAAAGAATGTACAAATGAAAATAAGGTTGACTTTTATTTACTTAACTATCTTCCTACATTGAATTCCTTTGGCAACGTGTCTTTAAACATTTAAAGCCCTGTTTACAAGGAGGCTCTGAAAGTAGCTTCAAACCATTATATCCCTAATTGAATTCCCCAGGAGTCCTGTAAACTTGGAGGAAAAAAAGAAAGAAATCATAACATTTGCTAAATCATCTCAAAACATATTTCACTGCAAGGTTATGTGACCTGTTACAAGTCTGAATGATGACTGGGATTGAACTACTGAAACCTTTTATTATTCAGATTGAAATCAAACAAAAGAGTTAGAATTTTGCACAAAAGGCAAGTATACTGAAGATAACAAAATTAATTAAAGATACGTATAATGGCATTTGTATAATGGCACAGGTCAGACAAGAAGCAAATTACTAGGCAAGTGGGCCAATACATCTAGAGCAAAAGACTTTATGGGAAATAAAGGTTAAAAAAATCATGATGGCCAATAACCAATATTCCATCCACCTCCTGAAAACCAGAAGGTTTTTTTCAAGTGGAGCTGCAAAATCTCCACACTGCTTTCAACCAGCTACACCTGTTACGTATCATCTGTATGAGACAGATCACACAAGAAGCTACAGTTAATATCTTAAAATGTTAAATAGCTTCACATCCTTGTCAGCTTACCTGGCTTGTAAGTTATTCCTGGGGGGAAGAGGAATCCCTGCTGGGCTGCAGCAGCCGCTGCCAGCGTCCGCTGGTCGTGTGGAAAAATTGGGATCATGAGCGGAGGCATGTGACCCTGAACCTGCTAAACAGAAGAGAGCCTCTGATCAGAAATAGCACAAATTTGTCTTGACAGGTATTTCTCCGGTACTGATAGTGTTCTTGTGTTCACACAGTCCCACAGAACCTTTGCCTTAATGTAATCCCTGCCAGTTTCACATTATCACATCAAAGCCCTCACTAACATTGTTTTCCCTCAGTGTCAAAGGTGTAACAGTCTCAGTGAACTGCACATTTTCCTACCTCTTCCTGGTCCTCTATTATTTTTTTATTATTAATATTTCCTGTCCTGGCACAAGGTAAAAAGGTATAAAACCTCTCTAAGACATCATAGGTTCTTTAAAAAGAAGAGGGGTATGTATTTCTAATAATTTTTTACAAGTTTTCTCATCTTTCGTCACAGACAGCAGTGACAAGCATTTTAGAAGTAACCTAACACTGCAGTAGTAGCTACTTTGATATTCAGATTTTAGTACCCTTAGGGTAATTTTGATTCTGAGATCTTACAGCATTGTACTGTTCAGATATACACCAACAACTCAGGTATGTTATTTCAAAATCTTACTACAGTATTAAATAGTCTTCTAGTCAACAACCCAGCTCTTAATATGTAAAGCTCCAACATCTTGGCTCCCAATTAAACTAACATCCTTTGCCATACACACCTCACTACGATATATAAATTGATTGTCTGTTTAAGTAGTTTTACATCTTTATATACTATCATGTAGCTTGGTAATTAAGGAGCTGTATTCAGAGACCATTTAAGAATAAAACCTACTTTATCAAACTTAACTTGACCTTACTAAATGTATCAAAAAGCATAAACATGCAAAAGCAAAAAGTTGTTCACCTTATACCAGCATTTGTATTCAACATATAGAAAACAGGAGATGTGATAGAATTGTGTCTGTTAAATCCACATGTTAATTTCCTAGTTTCTTAGTTTATGCTACATGTGTTTCAGAGACAGTGGCTAGGATCACAAATAGTTCTTAATCCATCATTCCTTAGCCCAGAAGTACACAAGGGTTTGACTACGATTTTTCTGATTAGTAGTAAAGCAAACATATAATGGTTTATATATCAAAGCCAGTAAATGTAGGAAGAAGTTGGGTTTTTAGGCAGAAAAAAAAATTGCCCTCATCCTACCATAAATGGGTGGTATTAAATACTATTAAAAAGTTAAAGTACACTTCAAGCATTTTTTTTTTTTCATTTAATTCCTAAAAAACTTTTTTTGTCAAATCCCATATGGTGACCTGTGACATTGTCCAAATAGTACCAAATTTTCTTGTCATATCCCCATTACTTTCACAACCATTGATGCAGTGCAGAAATGCTACTGTGTGTGTCTACGAGGGTTAATTTACCAACAACTCTTCTCTTGGGAAAGCCCCAAGATGTAGGTTAATAAAGGTCAAGCAAAAAATAAACACTTTACAGTATTTTTGAATCCATTTCTCAGGAAAATCAACTTATAATGAAAAGGTCTTTGTGCAATTACTGCTATGGCACTGGGGCGTGAAAGAAACTAGCTTTGAGCAGCTATTTCTCTCATTTTAGCTGAGGTAAGCCCGGCTGTGTGTTTTAGGATATGAGTTAAACTTGGGTAGATTGAAGTTGATCCCATGTGCCCAGCACAGGCATTTATCTCTGATAAAATGGTCCTCATTTTGCTGTGTGGTGTTCCTCTACACTGGCTCTACAGGAATACACCAAATGAAAACCACAGGCTTTGTCTGATAGAAACAACTGTAGGATATATCGTAAGGAATTCAATACAATACAATTTACAATATTTTTCAGTAGTTCACGTCTACAGTCTAACCAAATGGACATGTGGTGTAAAAAATATCTCTTTTGGTCACCACACACAGAAAGTATATCCATGGGGTTGCAAATGTACATGACACCAACATAATAACACAAGACAGAAAAGGTCAGGTGAGTACATGCATGAGTACATGGTGCATGCATACCCATACCAATACTTTGTACCGTAGTGTCTTAAAAATTATTTGAAATATGTAAGAACCAAATCCAATTGTTATATCCCAACGCAATTCTGTAGAGTTGGATCCACTCCATGACACCAAAAAAGTTTTTCTTAAAAAACCCCTCTCAAATAAAACCAGTTCTATAAGTGTGGAAAATTGCCATTGTATGTTCTGGCAATCTGCTATTCTTCCTTGAAATACTACTCTGAATGCCGGATCAGGTCCTCAGTCTATACAAATCAGTGTAACTTTGGCTAAAGGTGGCTTACATTCAGAGTATAAGTTTGAGTTTACACTTCAGAGAGTTATACAGACTGAAAAAAGCCTCTACTGAACGGCAACCATTCCCTCCCATGGGTCTTCCCTCTGGCATATATTAAATACTATTCCTAAGTAAATTTTGTTTTCACACAGAAATATTATATACATAGGTGTCGATTTTCAGCACAGGTCAACTGAAAAGCACAAATAAACATTAGAAAGGAAGAGAGTGTACAGGTATCACTGAATTAGTGAAGGTGTAAAATGAATGTAGACACCTGATTTTTTACTTTTTCCTGAGGGTTTTAATGTTAATATCAGTATCAGTATTATTTTGATTTTACTGAGATGGGGAGAAATTGGGAGGAGGGGCTGATAGGTGTACTTCATAAAATCCCGTGCCCAGACATTTTAATAGCGAGATGTTTCTGAGGTCTTTCTGAAAACCAAGACTGTAGCAGATGCTTCAGAAACACTTTGACTCTGTCTCTTCCCATTCGTAAAAATAGCGTATTGTTGGATTGGCACTTTCCCCTTTTGTCTCCTCTGTGCTAAGTTGTTGATGATGCCATTTTTTGCCATCTGCCCCAAAGCTTCATTAAAGATACATGAATGGACTAACTGGGCTGCTGTCTTGTGAGGAACAGGTGCTATTGTTTGTCCCCAAAGACTTGCACTAAAGATCTCACTCAGAATACTTGAGAAAGAGCATCTGCAGCAGTCAGTCAGAGAGTAACTTGGCAGAGCCCACACTATGGGCTAATATGCAAACAGTGTCACTCAGGGGGACTCATTTTCTCTTTCATGAAGATTTTTTTTTTTTGTGACGGGCAGTAAATGTTTGGTTTTAAACAATTCTGCCAGTCTATATCCTTAACAGAACTATACAAATCCTGGAGGAAACCTGAGTATATTCTTTCCAAAATTCAGTTCTGCAACCTCAAGTAAAATCATCTCTTATATAAAGCTACCTCAGAAAATTAAACTTTGAGTCTATACAACAAGCTCAGGTTTAACTGTGTTAAACATGAGAAGCCACCAAGATCAGGGAACTCTTAAAAGGTAGTGTACCATTCCTTTAATATCCCATCACAACTCTGACAGCCCTTGGGAACTGATTACAGCACTTCCTTGTCTGAGATCTAAGTCAGGAAGCAACTTTAGAGCAAATCAGCCCTGATTAGTTCAAGAAGCAACTTCCAATTTGATTCTCCCAGAAATAATAAAAGCTGGTGGCCTGTTTGATAAGCTGGGCAAATCTGCAGTGCTTTGTCCCACAGCCATGTGAATGCTAATCTCAGGAGATGGCTGGACAATCCTCCTTGTTAAAAAGTCATTGATGGTTAGTGCTGTGCATGGAAAATGGAAGCTAAAGTGATACGTCATACAAAAATAATGCTCTGAATGAAAATGATCAGCCTCTTTTGAAAAAGGAACACAGCACATTTAGTGAGACTGAGGAGGAGGAAGGGTTCTGTCTTTAAAAAACAAAGCAGCCTCTACAACAACTAATATTGCAGCTAGAGGGTAAAGGTATTCAGACGAAAGAATGGCATCAGTGCAAGCAAAAAGGCAGCTCACACATTTCTTCAAAGCTGCAAGGATCACAGGTTTCAGGAGCAGAATTAAATCCTACCCTGTAAGGGGGGATGAATCCCTCACAAACTTTTCAAGATCAAACCTGACAAGTTTCCTCTCTGTTGCACGATTTATTTTAGTAATGGGGAGAATTAAGTGCCATCTTTTTGAGAGACAGTAAGCACAATCTTTATAATATTTTATCCCTTTCTTAAAGCTCTTTTTTTTTTTTTTTTTTTTTTTAAATTACAATAAAATCTCCGGGGCCTGTTTTCAACATGTAGAATTCTTGAGATTTGTATTGAGTGTAACACACTACTCCAATACATGTTAACTTAGAAACTAATATTTTAATTTACAGCATGGACTTTTTTAATTCCCTTAGTATAGGACATACAGTGCCTTTTGTCCTTGTGACGTTGCAGCCTCTCTGAGAGCTTAATTGTTCTCAGGCAGGTTTAAACTTTTCATAGTTTAAACATGAATTTCTACAAAATATTTTTTAACTTCTTGAATAATTTGTATAGCCAGACTACAACTTCAACCTGTGTAAGCAGTCATTAAGCTTTTAATTTTCATAGTTAAAAATGTGTTGGAATCTGTCTACTCTCACTTAGAAACTACATTATAACAGAAGAGGTTCCCAGATGTCATGGAAATGGCATTGTATTAAGTAAGAATGTGCATTTTGAGAATGCCCAAAATATTTGTCCATATGATAGAGGACAGGAATGGCTAAAACTGATAGTTTAACAGGTTACATTTTAGGTTGATTCCTTTTAAAAATCTAAATAGCACTGAAAGCAGTGTGAGTGCCCCCAGTAATACTAGTGCAAGCTTTCAAGTACCCTGCACATTATATATATTTAATTCATCTGCGTTTTAAATAGTCTGTATACAATACATGGCACTATTATTTTTATACCACCACTGGAATTTTATTTATTTCAATTACTGGTCTTGGATTTTGTTATTCTTTGTAAGAGAAGAAATATAAGAAGTTTTGTTAATCTGAAGTTTATTTTGATTAGGTCATTTTGTTGACTGCAAGAAAGGAAACACCATGTTGCATAAAGAAGGGATGGCTTCTAAGAGAACATATACATATGAAAGTCAGTGGGATCACTTAAATGCTTAAAAGCAGCTATACACTAAGATTTTTGCAGGTTTGGGCTGAAATCTGTTCCCTAGCTCTGCCAGTGTTGTAATGAACTCGTGCCATGACTGAGGCCTTTTCCGGTCCCCAAAATGATCCATTTGGAAAAACTGAAGAAGTATTGTACTGAAAAAAATAAAAGGGTCTCTTTGGTTGTAATTGAATGGTCTGGCTGTTTTATTTGTGCTGTTCTGATGAAGCAAAGTGGCTGTAAAGGCTGGGTTAACTGACCAGTTCAGTTATAAAGGATCTGGCTACTTTGCTTGCGAGTGGTGGCAGGGCCTTTGATCTGAACTCAGAAATGTAACTGATGAACTCTCAAGGCTTTGAATTAATGCACCATCAATGCCTAACATTCTCTAATGTAGAGATAATATGCAAGAGTGGACTGAAATGCTTAAGTGAGAAATCCCTTCTAGCATAAATAATTCCAGGGAAGGAACTGTGACTCTGTGTGAGAACGAATGGTGATGAAGAAAGGTGGGCTGCAACAGACCAAAAGTAATCACGCGTGCACTGCATTGTAGCTAAGACACTGAAAATCACGTTGACATAGCTTCCATATTGAAAATCATTCAGAAACTACTTTCTGCTCCTGTTAGCAATATAGAATAACTGGAGCTATATCTATATAGGGAGGTATATTATGTTCTAGTTTATCTGCCATCTAATTATCTACAGTCTAATTGAAAAATATTTCCTCTCAGTGAAAGTACATGAGCCACAAAGAAAATGTCTGCCAATGAGATCCCAGGGGAAGTTTTGGCAAATAAACTGTAAAAAAAGATACCAAAGACTTGCAAAGTGAGAATATTTCATATGGGAAATACTACGAAAAATATATAGACCACTAGTGAATTTGTAAAGGGATTGCAACTGCCATTTTATTTCTTTTCCCCTATCATTTTTTCCATTTGTCCAATGCGTCAGCATGATTTGGAGACTTAAGTCTACTGCAGTGGCTGCAACATTAATGTGAAAATTGCAGCCATGATCATAGAGCAAAAAAGAGCATCCTTATTCTTTATTATTTCTTCTTCAAGACTTCGAAACTTTAAATGAACTAAGCTTAAATTCCTTGTACTTGGGAAATAAAGAAGAGAACACAGAAAAATACTACCAACCACACTGAAAACAGAATAGTTTTAAACACTAGTTCTCATTTCATTTCTATTAGCTTATCATTGCATTACCCTGTTTTTATCTAGCTCTTTGACTACCTGGAAATACAGAATTCAACTAAAGATGATCTCATAAAGTTAAGAGTATGATAAATGGTAATTAAATCTATTTAAATTGTCTGTATTTTAAGAAACTCTCACTAGGAGGGATGGAGAACATCTCTGCTATAGAGAAATAAATAAAACATGTTATGCAAAAGTGACTTTATAGTTCATTTGGAATTAGAGATCTACCACCTTTTCAATCCATACAAATGCATAATCTTGTCAATTAAATATTATTGTTAAGGTCTGGTAGTATGTTAAAATCACTTTAAAGTGCAACTAAGGAAAATTCATGTGTGTTTATTACTCCTTAAGGGTCTGTTAGTGGGTATTTTATTCAGATTTGTGTTGTAAAATCTGCATAAACTCAGCATATTGTTATCCCCATGTGTGCATTTGTTTGGTTAAAGCATAACAGCAAATCTCTATTTCTGCAACTTCTGGAAAAGTCAAGAGAACTAAAACAGTCCTAATTTTATTCAGATACAAACAGTTATCTCTACAGAAGTGAAGAGTTGACTATTATGCAAATTGTCACAGTTATTGGTCACCAAGCCATCACAGAAGACTGAGCAAGTCAATTATTTCAGATATTTCCAAAGACTAGTGAAGATGTATGTTTCTCATTTGCACCTTGTCTTATTCATGCCAAAGTAAGAAAAATATTGCAGCCTAATGATACTTGTTGATATTTTATATGTGGAAGCTCCGCTACTTCAGCTTAAATCTAAATATAAATTATATCAGAAATTCCTTGTTAGCTTATGTTTTTATGGTGATATCAAAATGTGCAAGGTTTTGGAGTACATTGAAATTTGGATGGAAAAATTTAGAGCAAGAGATGCTTTAAAATTTGCATTTCATATTGGTGCTTTCAAGCAGAGTTTCCCCCCACGTCCTTTCAAGACAGAGTTCTTCTTTTGAATAGTAGCCATCACTACTTATCAACATGAGACTAATTCTCCCAGTAGAAGGGCTTGCAATATACAGTATAAAAAGTCATCTAACACAACAACACTAATGATTGCTAACGGAAGGATTGTCTTTCACTTTAAAAATTACCGCCAGCAGAACTGGGAACAAAACCAGAAGCACCTTTCAATATTTCTGATCAAAACTCCTTCTGCCCAACAAAGGTAAAAAAGATACAATGAAAGAACACGTTGGGGGTTTTCTATTATATTTAAAAAAATAAGAATATATTTGAAATCCAGGGGGTCACAACTTCAGTGACATACACAGAGACTGCTTCCCTCCCGCACTATGTCTGGCTTGGATCAGCTGTATTGGTTCCTCAACTTTCTACAACATTTATGTTTCATCTACAAAAACATTTTGAAAGAACAAAATCATTAAAGGTAAAATAAGGCAGAAAACCAGGAACCTCATATTTAAAGTGAGCATTAGGTTGTTCCTATGCAACTTTGTGTGTTAAAACTCCAGTAACAGCTACAGTTCAGACATAAAGCCACACTGCTGTGCTGCCTTTTTTACAGAGCATCCTGACATTCAAAAAGGAATGCCAATCTTCCCATTCCCTGGCTTTCCCCAAATTGTCAGAACTCCAGTGTTATTTAAAGCGCACTTTCAGCTTGTGAATAGATCCTAGCCATGAATCCTATGATCACACTCACGTTAGAGTGACGTTGCTTTCAAAGTTGGGATATTTTCTTCAGTTGCTCATGATAATCAGTGGGAGTCAATTGCACAAAGCTGTGCTGCAGTTCCCTTTCTCTCTGCCTGCGGAACCTGCACTGAAAGGCTGGCTCCTCTGCAACCCGATCGAGCTGGAGCTGGTGTGATGAAATGCCCGCGCAAATCTACATAGAATTACGGGGCAATAACAATGGCCCTTTGTCCAGCTGTGGCTTCTCCCCCTTTGCAGCCAGGCCTTATCTGCTCAGGAAATGCCTGCTTTAACTGACAGGTACGAGATTAAATCTACAGCTGCCGAAACACAATCTCCGCTCTGTTAGATAGGCTTTCATTGAAAAGCACTACAAACACATAATTTGTTTATGTTGTACCAGCAATCTTTGACAAAGCAGACTGTCTAGCTGAGACAAATGTGGTTAAACCCATTTATTGTATTATTTCTGCTACACAGAACAAGCTCTTAAAACGTAGAAACTAGACAAGGCACAAAGCTCTAGCTGTCTAAAGAAATCAAGAATAGATGACTTCTTGTTACACTAGCCCCCTTAACAGAGAGTAGCATGTTCCCTCCTGGAAAACATCCACTGCGGTTTCTTTCTATTCTTCTTCCCCTCTCTCTCCCCACCCCTTTTTATTTTAAAGTGGGTGGTTCAATGACATTTGTGTTTCCAGGTTTTAAAGTTTCTTTTGTTTTCTCTAGCATCAATAGATAAAAAATAACTAAGTCAGTCAAAGGATGCCTTAACATTTAAGAAACAAGAGAATAGTTTTGAAAGACTAAATGGACTTCTTAAAGAAAGAAGAATTTTCCAGACACACTGTCTGGTCTTCCTGACTTAATGCACACTCAAACAGAAGTTTCGCCTGACTAATGAATGCTGGACTGACACCCCTCCACCCCTTCTCTCTCTGTTTTTTAATCATCAATCACATATTTCTCAAAACATTACTTCATTTTTGTTACACCTTCTGCCTTATTTTAAAATAATATTGCTGGCTGTTTATTTCAAATGAAAAGCACGGGGAACTGATGAATTAAGTGTTTATAAATCCGAATTTTCAGATTGAAAACAACCTTTTTCATAATGCAAAGGCTTCATAAGAAAAAACTCTTTTATCCCTAGTTTCTTCTGGCTATATATTACTCCTGGTAAACTCTCCTACAAAAACTAACTGGCTACTATACACTGAATACGAGAAGGGCAATGTTCATCTCTCAGGAAAGGAGACTCAGAAACTCCACTTACTTCAGTGGAGCAGGACATACTCCTGAGAACGGAGTGTGGCCCATGCCAATCTCTACTTTCTGTGTTTAAGATTCCTTTCTCTGGCTGATCTGCACATGCAACTCCAACAAATGTTACTGGGAGTTGTGTGCACATGGAGATGTGCTTAGCGACTGGCATATTAAAACATCCCTTCACTCTGATGAAATTTAATAAATGAGTTTTCCCAGTGTTATTACTGTAGATGCTCAATAAGGAAGACAGTGTAAATCACAGAATTGTTGCTCTAATGGTTAACCATAATTAAAAGTCAGAGAAATAGGAAGAGTAGTCAACATCTTAATGTTTTATCATTCGCATTACTTCTATAAACCACCTGCCTCTCCTGGGGCATTCTCTCACATACCCTTTTGCAGCATGTTGGTTTCCATATTATTTTATTTAACCTTAATCACAGCATTCATCTCTGGATTTGAGAGGAAGCTGTACAGAGCTGCCTTACGAGCTGCCACTCAGAACATTCAGTTTGGCATAAAATTAAAAAAGGATGCAATAAACTGGCTGAATCCATAGGGAATCCCTCAAACAGCATGGATAATGAGGGGAATCCATAACAGACATAAACAAACCCAGAAAGATGTCTGGGGCCAACATCATTATGTAAGATATATGCCCAAGATGTATGGGCATACGTTTGAGTGTTCAAACTCAGTCTGTATTAGATTGATTGAATCTCAGCATGGGGTTCAGTTAATAAACAAACCTTGCCTTTGGAAAATATTTGGGACTGAAATCATGCATTATAGCCAGGCACCTACTGCATGTGGCACTAAGATGCCCTCCCCTACCTTAAAGCTTTGTTAAAACAGGATGAAAATTTGAAATCTATACTGTCGGAGGAACAGATACAATTTGCAGGTTAAGTGGCATCACTCTGAAGACAGTTGTTATCCACAGACTATTTCAGTCTATGCACCAGGGGCACATGAATAGAATTCACATTAAAAATTAGAGACCAGTTTGAATCTTTGGGCTTTGATTCACACTTCCCATGTTTTTTAAACATGTTACCCATACTCCTATAAAGGATACAACAACAATGCTAGCAAATCTTTTTGGTAATTATTAATTTCACTGTAGAATAGCTTTTTTGCTATGCTTGGCTTGTTAAAAAAATGCATTTTCCTCACCTCAGGGTACACCATTAGCCTGCATATTTGCTCCTTTCTTTTTTTAACAGCTTTTGTTTAAAAATTCTTCTTAAACCTGTATATTAGTCACTGCTCAAAGGGTGAAAGAATTTGCAGGAGTAGCTGAAGTGCTACTTTTTTTCCAAAGTCGGAACCAGTTAGTGCTGACACTTTTTACATACATTGAAATAGGAATGAAAGAGAAATAGAGGAAGGGAAAAAAATCAAAAGTAAAAGTAAGGATGAGAGCTGACTTGGTGGTACACTCAGAGTCATGTGACACCCACGTATCAGTCTAACATCATAACATCTTGCAAAGCTGTGAGCCACAATGGCATGCGCAGTCCACAGCCAGAGCCAGAAAGTAAGGCACCCTTGTCATAATTTTTTTCACTTGGTCAGATAATAAGAAAACAAGAGAAGGAACTCTGCAAAAATGCCTCTCCAAATAGATTTCCAAAAGCAGAGAAGGCAAAAAGCTTCTTTTGATAGCTCTGCTTAAAGTCTTACATCTGTGTTTACCTGTAACCCACTGTACTTCATTCTGATGCTCGGCTTTAAGGTTTAGATATATAGGAAACAACAGCACAGTATATCAGCATATGTATTTGTAGCACCTTAGTTCTTCTGCAGTACATCCCCACGTGGACAATGTTTAAGTGTGCTTAAAATGCCTTTGTGGAAACTTGTTTACTCACTAGAAGGAGGTTACTCTTAAAAAGTATGCCCTATGGAAGTTAGTATGTTGTGCATGCCATTACAAAGTCACACATGTTTACAAGCAGAAACTTTCCTATTAGTTTCCTATTCCATTTTCTTAAAGTGAAAGTGAGTACCTCTTTCTCTCTATATAAATACATGTGTATAGATATGCTTATATATTTTATGTTATAAAAAGCATATTCTACATATATGTATGTACATATATAATATACAGATCTTTATACATATATGTAGAATACAGATTTATATACACATATATTTTGTATTTATATTTTTAACTGTACATACATAAATACACACAGAGATTTAAATATTTGTAGGATATGCTTTCCTCTTGTTTTCCAAATCTCTCACTTGGGATTTCAGGATTCTTAGACCTGCCTGGCTCTACAACTTGCTTGCTGCACTCCTGGATAGTCACCATTTTCTTGGACACACAAAATCTATGTTTTAAATTCTTACTCTGGGAAGACCACTTCTATCTCTGTAAAGATGCAGTTTGGGCACAACACATTTAACAGGTTCACTGCCGAGTGGAGAAGTCAGCAAGCCAGCTGGGCTAATCATAGTGGTAGACAACTTAGGTAACAAAACAATGTCATTTGGAAATCACTCTATCACTCGCATCTACTATTGTTGGATTTATTTCTGTCTCTTCTATTTATCAAACAATTTTTTTTCCTTCACTTAATCTTTTCACTCCTCACCTTTAGTCTCCTTGCAAAACTCTCAGCATCCACTCTCACTTCATCTCCTGTGGACGGTATTTTGTATTTATACAGGGTAGCCGTCCAGCAGTAAATTCTCCTTTCTATGCCACAGATACCAAGAGAGTAATGCCCAAAAGTTTTCAATAAATTTCCAACATGAAGAAGGAGACTGTAGTGAAGTACATTTGGCTTTCTTGGCTTTAGGAAGGTTATTGTCACAAATGCAAGAAAAACTTAGACATAAAAGTAGCATCATATCAAGGAAATGAGACACTCACAAACATCTATTTTATAAGATAGACACACGCAGCTGAAACAAAGTAAAATGTTTTTCTAAAGCTCTCCTACTGCACTCAAGGGTCTTCAGAGTAAACAATGCTCCTTCCCAAACTCCGTGGTTTGTCAGCATGTGCTTGCCTCCCATTGGCTTTGCAGGTAAATAAGTTTTCAGGGTGTAATTTTCCATTTCAGATTAGATGCATTTTCCAAAATATTTTTTAAATTGGTGTTGGGTTTGTTTTGTTTTCATTGTGGAAGTTCATCTAACTCCAAAATGGCAGCAAATGAAAAGAGAAAAAAATGTATCAATATCGGTTTTCCAAGACGTGAGGGCGAATGGCTTGAACAGGATTAATGTGAGATTCACAGGCCAATTAATCTGTATGTTTATTTTGGACCACACTGGTACTGTATTTTTAAGGGAAACAGAGGAGAGAGGTGTGGTATTGTATTTTAAGGAAAACAGAGGAAGAGATTTTACTTGCTGTTATGTCAATAGTGTGCCTAAATGATTTAATGCTTAGACCCTGCAATCCACATCCATACTTTCATAAATAGATGGGACGTCTATGTGATATTATTACTCTGCATCTGCTTTATCTTGTGGCTGACTAGAGTGATACCCACTGCATTTCCAACCGTACGTTCATCCCAGATACCACTGCCCTAGAGCTGGCTGGTGCCTGTGGTACTGTACTATTTGCAGCTCTTACAAGCAGCAGAGTGTACATCTAAGTCATCTCGGCGTACATGCTGTATTTTTTCAGTATACATCAACCTGATCTCAATTCTCTCTCCTGGAAGTCTGGACTGTGTTCAAATCACTCATTCATTTTCCCTGCTCACTGTCTGACTGGCTTTTGCTGTTACCAGCCGCTGCTATAACCTCTGTGCTGTGCATAATAAAAATCTTTCCCATCTGAGTTGTCTGCCATGGTTACTGGAAATCTGCTGTATGGAGCATTCCCAAGAGCAGGAAAGGAAGGTACCTTTAGTGAAAGTGGATAAATATCACCTTTTCTTTAAAAGGAACATCTACCCTCACTGAATCACATCTAATGGTGGCTGCCCCCACCTCTCTGATCAAATTTATGTTAATTTGCATATTACTCTTTCGAGTGTTGACATAATAACTGAAGTATATTTTCCTCTTCACTTTTGACTCCTTGGACCAAGTTAAAAAACAAAACAAAACAAAACAGCTCCCTAATATTTCACAAAACTTCCAGAAAAAGTAGCTAGGGAAAAAACTATCTGATCACTGCCTACTTATGATGCTTTTCACTGAGTTTGCATGTTAATTTATTGCATGCTTTGTTTGTAAATGTGCTTCTGAAATAAATGAAGCATTTACAAATATGATTAATCTACAGATTCAGAAGCATGCAATAAAGAAACAAATTACTGAGTGCCCTTGTCCTTTTACACATAAGCTAAAACACAACTTCCAAACATCTAAGACTGCCTAGTTTTATTTTTTCTTTAACTAATGTTGCTTCAAATGGAAGTTTTCAGCAATCAAATTTTCTCTAAATTCCCGATTCCAGTTTCATTTATACCAGTGTAACTCAGAAGCAACTGCAACATATGTTGTAAACCAACACCAGTGTAAACACTGTGCAGATGAGGTCAAAATAAGGCTGTTATTGTATGATTTTTAAAGTGCTCATGTAGATTAATATTCTCACCCTTTAACAGATTTAGGCACATCAGCATGAATACAGAAATGCAACAAGTTGAAGATTCAAAGTACATTTACTAGTGTATTTTATGCCACTCACATTTTCAGTCAGACCACCCAGAGCAAAGAAAAGAAAAAACCACAACAAAAAAAAGCCCTCTGCATTGTTTGCAATAATATGGAAGGAAATTGAGTGTATATTCTCTTCTTCCTGTATTTTCCAGCTAGATTAAGCTGTTGTCTTCACAATTGCCTCCCAGCTGCTGTGACTTGTGAAAACAACAGACCCTGCTCTGTTGTCTGCAGAAAGCCTGGATTGTTATGAGTAACTTTATTGCAGGCACATGAGTGTGTTAAGACTTTAAAACACGCTCAAATGTCATGTGCACACCCAGTGACGGGCAAGAATAATTATGAAAAAACAAGAATTCTATGTCTATGAAATAGTGTCAGACAAAATGGGCCATTCATTGTGTTCCTTTGGGAATGCTTGGACTCTCCAGCCAGAAAACAAAAAAGGCACTTTTTTCCTGCCGTAGGCTGAATACTTAGCTTTGCCATCTGAGCCCTAAGAAAACATGGGCCCCCTCTCTAACTACTGGCTGGCCCGCACACAGTAAAAAGTATTAATGTCCCCCTTTTTTCCAGCAGTTCCCTCTGTGTAGGCTGCGGCCAATGTAAAGTCAATGCAAAGACAAAACAGTTTGCCTAACATTAGTAAAAAAAACATAACTCTTGTACAGTCTGAAAATCCCTCTGACACACAGAGGTTTTATTCTAAGCCATATCCCCTCTATCCTTTGGCAAGTTACCGTAGCTACTGTTAATGCTTTTAGCAGGTAATAACCACTGCCTGCTGCTCGGCTTCAAGCTTTCTAGGAGTGTACAGATGAGCCCAATTGTGTAGAAATGTTAAAAAATATTATCTAACTGCCTAATTTACTACTGTCCCTTTTCACAATTGGTCCTCCTAATCAGAATCCATTTGCCCCTGAAAGGATTAATACAAACAAAAATATAACATGGCTTTATTCAATATCAGGTCATTTTGATACCAGTTTTTTTCCCCACAGGTGGACTAACTCCAGTTTCATCCAAACAGTGATAAATTATGAGCAAATAAAAAGCTTTTGTTGTTATTTTTAACCATAATTTCTATATCAGAGACCATTTGGGCAGCATACCAAAGCTTAGAAATCACATTTCTTTGTATTTTCTTTTGACCTAGTATCTATCCAGCATATTCAGTTAGGTGTCTGTACATCTCTAAATGAGTGTACCATATCAATTCACTATTAAATCTGAGCACCATTTTACTGAAATAGAAACAACCCACCATGACTTGAAAAATCCTTGTATGCTACTCATAAAAAGAAGAGAATTATTTTTCATAAATTTAGCCCAATATCTGAATTTGGATTTGCAGGTTATTCTTTAAGACATCTTGCACGGATTTTACCTTGCTGTGTTCAAAGCAGGCTAAGAAATATGAAAGCAATGGAACCCTAATTCTTGTCGGTTTCTGGTAAATCTGTGTGTTCACATGGAGCAACAGAAGGAATAATAAAGAACAGATTGTACCTCCAAAATTTTACGGGTTGGTATTTTCTTCACTAAGCCTTCTTATTCTTAGATAACGTAAGTAGTTTGAAAGAATATGGTGCTTTCAGCTTCTACCCTTCTTCAGGGCACAAAACTGTCCTTTCTTATTTGTACAGCACATAAACTGTACCTAGCATAATAGACACTGATCCTGGCTGGGGTCTCAACCAACTGTGTAAATATTAGTATTTGTAATATTATAATAGGAGGTTATTATGGTTAATACTGGGTCATCCCAACATATCCCAGGAGGATGCATCAAAGATGAATATGCACAGGTAAATTGTCTGTCCTTTTCTGGAATCTAAAGAAGAAAGGTTTCAGACCACTTCTTGTCACTCCTAATATGAAAGTACAGGCCTACCTTTAAATATGTATTTAAAGCGGAAACATACAGTACTGTGAAATGAACCATCAGGCCATCCATGAATTTGTTTTAACAATCCAACAACATCACCATTTCTCATTCATCCACTTAGCTTAATTTGCCTACCATCACTTTCATTGCTGAGGTTGTCTCTATTAAGCCATTTTTTGTGCATCATTAACTTTTAACCAGGCATCGATAGCTTTATTGTTTAAATTGCATATGACTTTATTTAACGTCAGCATTTCTTCTGGCTCCTGACATGAAGTCACATTTTATAACTAATTAAATTGATCCCTGGGAAGCAAAAGCCACTAAACGGAATTATTCGTACCCAAGTGTCAATATATTAAATCAAAGGGCTAATGAGTTGGGTCACTGCTTCTTTTATCTGAAAGCTACTGCAGAATAGAATTCATACCAACCTCTACTTTCTGCTTTAACAATCAATTTTATTTAAATGAAAGGTAACTAATTAATAAATTTTGATACAGCTGTAAATAATACATTTATGCCAGATTTTATCACTTGAACACATGTTAAGGTCACTTTTTTAGATGGAAAAAATTGCTCTGTTGATATAAGCTGTCTAAAAGTGTATTTTTTGAACTCCCATGTGTAAAGAACATTAGTGCTAGGTCATAGGAAGCTTCTAAAATGACCTAAAAGGTGTTTTGTAAGCAAACAGTTTTGAGAACTTTTCAGTTTTCAGCCATTTCTATTATAGGCGTAAATCAAGATGAAAATTTGCCTCTTGGAACTGACAATACTGCCTAACGAAAGTGATTAAGAAATGACTAAATTTGTCATGTCAGCTTTTCCTATAGCTCTTGCAGCTGCTGAGTAATATTTTGGATGCTTTCACTATTTACATCTGGACACTACTTTTAAAATTCATCACCTAATAATTCATACCACTCACAGAATTAGTCATAGTTCAGCTTTCTTTGACAAAATGCTTGTGGATAGTTCAAGAAAGCTATCTTTACTGAAGTTGTCTTCAACTCATCTGTTTATGTCCAGATTCTTTAAAAATACATTCTGAAAATCTCTCATGCCTCAAAACCACATTTTACTGCTGATTTGTTTTGCTTGAGATCCAATCAACTTCTCTTATTTTATAACCTTTGGAGAATTTCATACAGGCTAGTGCATTTCGATGCTTACTAATATTTATAAGCTATTTATAAGCTATAATTATGCTTGAAGTCAAAGTGTATTAAAACAAAAATATTAATTAAACAAAAAGGTATTGAGTGTCATTGCCTTGCTTTACTTGAGCCGGGAAACAAGGATGGTTGGGAACACACCTTTGTGTACCAGCACCCTGAAATCATAACCTGGGGCCAAATCCTGCAAGTATGCAAGGTGGCAGAGGACAGAATAGAGAGTCTTGGCTGACTCAAGCAGCCAATTTCTTGATGCGGCTTGCCATGCACACAAAGAGATCAGAAAAGAGGGTGAAATAACACTTTCTCTCATTCATTCATCCTCTTCCCCACAGCAAATAGGAGCAGGAAAGGAATGTGGCTGAGTCACCACCAGCTCCCTAATCTACATCTAGGGCTGCACCCCTTACGCAAAATCAACTGTAAAATTATAAACTGGTTTAAAAGAAATACCTGAGTGACCGTTGAAAGCAAGGCTGTGTTTGTTCACTTTAAACTAATGGTTATTTTAACACATAATGGTGAATTAAAAATAGGATGGCAGCAATGTCCCTCTAAAACTCGGTTTTGTTGTTTTACCACTAAGATCAAATGCAACACAAGGAACACCACAGATGTTTTTAAAAAATGCATGTTCTTGTACCCACACATCATTTACTTTTTCAAACAGTAAATTAGGGGTTTTCGGTGGGCACAGTGGTTCCCTTATAAAACAACTTTAAATAGTCACTTTTATCCATTTATAAATGGATACGCTTTGGAGGGTCAAGTATATGCTGTTGTTTCACACCACAAATGTTTTCTTTCATTTCCAATGGTTAAATGTCATGAGAGCGCTTGACCCCACTACAGAACATCATTCAGTATCTGGGGGAAACCACACATATGGCTGTACCTGTGGCTAGCATGAGAACATTAAAAGATAATTTCAAAAGTGAGTTTTGTAATAGTGAGACATTTGCACCTACAAATGTTCATTAAATGTCTTAATATATATTCTGTAGTCTTTATTCTTCTCTAATGTATTCATTTTTTCAAATACATAAAATATTTGGAGCTGTAAGCAACATTGTCTTGTAGTTAGATTAAACTATGGGATACCATGACTGGTCACTGAATATAAATAGATTTTTGTTCTCCCATTTAGACTCCTCAAAAAGAAAAAAATAATAATTTTTACACAAATGGGGAAGTTTTACACAAGTATTCCTGTCTTTGGGAGAAAGAAAGAGTAATGCCTTTAAAGAAAGACTTAAAGCACAATGGTGCTGCAATTCTGTCAGCCACAGTTTCCTTGCAAACCACAGAGCGGGTTTTGTGTAAAGAATGTTTCAGAATCATGTTATAAAAGTATGTTGTTCCCTGAGTTCACTGCAAACAAATTTCAGACATGATGCTGGAGATGCACTAGAAATAAATGCTTTAAGATTGACAACTGCAACAAACTCTGCCCATACTAGTCCAAAAATTATGCTGTAACTGCTAGTACCAGCTGCATTTAAAAATGGCTGAACACAATTGAAACAAAAAAAGAAGGTTGATTTAGAAAAGGTTCAAATTCTCATCAATTATAATGGCAACAACTGTTGGCAAAAAGTGTGGGTACCTGAGGGGAGGAGGAAAGGAGAGCATTGTTTTCCCAAAGCAATATGGTTCACTGCACATTACCCAGATAATATCGTTCAACCAGGATTATAATTATAGTTAAATCATGGAGGAACCTGTTTTTTAAACTACGCTACCTAGCAAAGATCCTGATGATATATTTGAGGTTCAATACTGCCCATGAGAAAATAAAACGTGGGAATAATGTAAAAACTAGCATTAAATATTTAGTATTGGCCAAATAGAAACATTGGGAAATGTATCTGTCATGACATTCAAAAATCGGTTTAGCTTATGGGTTTGGAGAGTTATGCAACAGTAGAGAAGAACAGGCCTTCCTAGGGATATTTCCAAATTCTTTTACATGCAAAATAATCAAATCAATTTATTTAAACTCTGAACATTAGGTTTTGGTTTGTTTGGGGTTTTTTTTTTTGGAAATAAGCAACCTGGAACATGGGATCAAGAAAGAAATTTTTTTTCTATTTGTTTAAAAACAAAATCACACTTTTTTTTTTCTAACTAATCTGTTCACTTTTGGTGGGGAAAAGACATACATTACTAGTGCCAAATAACTTACATTTTGGATGTCAGTATTAGAAAAAATTATTCAGGAACACAATTCCATAAGGGAATCAGAGACGGACACATAAAATCTGTTACCAAGCCACCACTTGTTTTTTGGGGACAAGAGTGGGAACGGAGGGTTTGCAGATGTTAAATGCAAGCACACACATTAATAACTATTAAAATGGAAAAAGAATTGCTCACTGACATACTAATGCCAATATTTTTAAAGAATTTTTCCCCTAGTTTTTGCCAGTGACTTCACTGTTATGACATTGCTGTTACTATACTCCAGTGGAAAGTGATTTGTTGATATCCCCTTAGGTCATTCCAAGATGTATGGAGCCTACAGCAATTAGCTGTTCATGTTTCTGTCAGTTTTCTGGTGCTAGACCTACCTTTTCATGAGATTTTTTTTCCCCTCTTTATACTAGATGCTCGCCATTTCTGTTACTCTGAGCTTTACAGATAACAATTAAGCTAAAATGCTCAAGACCAATACAGTAGTCTTCATACTCTAGAGTTAGCACAACAGTTTTCGATGGCAACTAATATTCTGCATGAAGACAGGCAGAGAAAATGTGGTAAGAAACATGAACTATTTATGCAAATTTTTCTGATTTATCTTGGCAATTTTTTGCATACGATTATTTTCTCTAAATGTGAGCTCACAGTTGCCTACATATATGGACACAACCAGCCTACGTGTGAATTTCCAAACTGTTACATTCAAAATTGCTGATGCAAAATGCAAAAGGACAGAATATCTTGATCTCTTCACTCCTTAGGAATCTTTATTTTAAATTCTGCATATCTATATATTTTTGTGCATCTATTATCTTTCTCGCCAAATTCAATAAACCCAGTAGTTCTTTACGATTACTCAAAAACGAATAAACTTTGGGGATCCGTATGTTTTAGATGTAATAAAATGAAGGTGCAAATATTTTAACCTAAGCAATTTGGGTCCTCATTTGCAGGTGTACTTCAGGATTAGATGTCTAAATGATTTCAACTTCACCTGGAAAGAAACAGTTGGAATAAATTGCTCCTGCCATAAGTTGTGCCCTAAAAGTTGGTGGAGTAAAACCAGCCCAGTCTGAGAAGTATCAGGACCTTGAAATATGTCAGTAAGGTGCTCAAGATATTTTAATAATGTTAAGAAAGCAATAATTGTATTGGATTTCTGTGGCAAGTTGAGCATATATCTTTCTGCAATATATATAATAGTTATCTTACATGAAATTTATTTTCGACCATTCCACAAGTGAAAAGAAGGGTAATTAAAAAGCAGAGCTCTAGGAAACTTGGTGATTTCATTTTGCAAGGATTTGTACAACCATTTCTTTATTTTTGTGTTGAATTACTCAAAATGAAGCAACAGCTAGCTGATCCAAAGTCAGAAATCATGCCAGCCTCAAATGAAAATCAGTTTTTGGACATTTATATACACTCTAGTTAAGTCTGAAACATGTAAACTAATCTTGCTAAGGGTAAAATTAAAAGAACTCCAGCAACAGATCAGTATTACTGGTTTAAAGAATAGTAGTGATAAAATACTTCTCAAGTACTACAGAAAATACAGAAAAGAACTGAAGGCTTAGACACATTCACTGAGACACAATTTGGGATTTTGGTAGTGCAAACAGGCATGCAAACAATTTTTCCAGGCCACTTTCCAAAAGCCTCTGAGAATATGGCTTTAAGTGAGAATAGTTTTTCATGAAGGATACCAAACTGACAGTCTAAGAGCTGGAAAACTTAAAGTAAAAATACTATTGCTAGTGGGGAAAAAAAACCCAAAACAGTGCTACTAAAAATTAAATGAACTGGTGATATTTCATCTCTATGTTTATCTATCTCTGTAGCAAAAGGCTTTTGTACTTTGCATGAATCACAATGAAGCATCAAATTCAAAAGTCAAGAGGCAAGTTCGCTACATACTTAAAAAGAATTCACAAAAATTACTCTCTTTCTGTCAACTGCTCCCATTCAAAGGTCTGAATGAACAGACTTTATAAATAAGGGGTACTCATGGAAGCCTGCACAGCCAAGTATGCCTGCAACCAGATATTTCCTATGTGAATAACTAGACAGGGAATTTTCAAAGGCTTGTAGTAAGCAGTTTCAGCAGCAAATTCTCTCAGCCCTTAGTCACATGTTCCTTAAAAGGAAATCATTAGCAATCTAAAAACTCCCTGTCTTTAGTGTTTTCCAATGTATGCTCAGTGTACTGAGACACTCTGTAAGTGATATTAACCTATGCCTGAAACAGCAACGAATGAGATTAGAGTCTCCTATAAAATACCATATATGTACACTGAAGATGCATTATGTACCTAGCATGTTCCCCAGCCCACATCTTCCACATCGTTCAGACCCTACTTAATAGACGAATTAAGCCACATTCTAAAACATTTTAGAGTGGTCTTCTGAGCCAAGCACTCAGACTCAGGTTATCTGCATTCAATTCCCAGCTCCACCCAGGCTTCCTGTGAGACTCTGGGCAAGTCACTTCAGTGTCTGAGTTTCTTGCCTGTAAAATAGAGTAAATAAACCTTCCTTTCTGTAACCCTTCTTTTCAGCCTTATCTAGTAAGATTTTTCAATTCTTTAGGGAGACGGACATCCCTCGCTTCTCAGAAGCAATCGTGACTGAAGAGCCTAAGGTCATTCGCACCATCACAAAACCTCCATTGAACAGGATTGACTCTACTCCAGTACCATTCCAATAGCCTCATTTCAGCTCTACCAGTGCCTTGCAATTAATTTTGGTCAATATCTGATATTTCAAGGGGGAGGAAAGAAATCCAGGAAATCATGGTTGGCATTTGCTAAGTCTTTAAACAAAAGGATTATGTGTTTTAAAAGGAATTCAATTGCTAATTTTAGCAGTGACCTCAACTCTCTCTACCATATTTCCTATCTGATTGCTCAAATTTTTTAACAAAATTTTTTTTGAATAAAAATCTCAAACCTTTGCTCTTTGTGTCTGTCTATGTCCTTTCACTGGTACCTGCCTGCTACAGATAACCAGCAACACTGGAACTATAATACACACTGTTAAAATGTATTTTTAATCTTGTTTTTCTGGTAATATGTAGAAATCACATGAATCTTATGGTTTATTTTGTCACCAGTTATCCCCAATACAAGCATGATCTGATATAGTACAGCTGGACAGAGTTTATGCAGCGTGTGTATGAAAGCAATAAGAGTGTGACAACATATGCAGTTATATCAGCCAGGATACCCAGGGTATCTGGTAGAACTGAGCTGCAGGAGTTGGGGGTGGGGTTTGCATAATTCACTTGTAGCTATTCAATAAATTCAAGAAATAAATGATGTAATAAAACTACTCGAAAGAGTATTGACAACAGATCTTTTCAGAACATCTCTGCACAGAAATTTCAATTTCTTCAAGATAATACTTAGATCTTTGCTTACACTTCTGATTTTCAAAGTGCTTTTCAACACGGAATGAATTAAACAACTGTGCATTGACCATCTTTTCCATAACCATGGTTATGAATATTAGCCTGATGTTACTGCATGGGTAGAAGCAAGTGAGAAAGGAAAGGAGTGGAATAAGAAAAAAAAAGAGGAAAAATGGCAGAACAAACTAAAAGGTAGAGGAAAGAAGATTTCTCAGATACATCCAGTGTGGACAGAGATTTGTCATGCATATGTATCTATTTCCCACCTTTGCACTATATCTATGTATCATGCAAATTTCTCACGCTATTTTACCTAAAATTTACCTCCTATTAATTATACAATTAGTCAGAAGAAACTCATGTTCTTGTAACCATATAAGACTATAACTACTCCCCAGTAAAAATTTGTGTCAGCATAAAGGAATAACCTACATAAATATTATATTTTTATTATTCAGAACTTTGTTCATTTTTCTAGTTTTTTCCACCACTGTAGTTAATATTTCTGCATGTTTTTTGCCAAAACAAATTCAATATCTTTGATGGTATGATGTGTGTACAATCCACTTGTGATTTTTCAGTGAAAGAAGCTATCCCAAACTCAAGGGTGTTAAAACTTTTTCTGCTGCTACTCCATATTTTCAATTATACCCCTGTGCATTCACATATGCATTTTAAATACTTCTCTAAAGCACCAATAATCCCTCTTTGAAGTACCAAATGGAAACCAAAAGATCAAACATTTTCAGTTCATGACTTTTCTCTCACTACAGGAAGCACTCTGAGATCATAATTTGACAGCAATTTCCTTTGTCTTCCAGTCTTGAATTGTTTTCCACAGCAAAGTTTTTCAAGTAAGACAGATTTCTTTTGGAGCTGCTATTGGGTCACAGTTCTTAGATCAACTGGTGACAGTGAATATCTGCACTACCTGTTCGCTTCTGGAATGCAAACTATTAAAATAATGAGTAATACAAGAAGTTTCACAAGTTCAAAGGCACATATAGCCCAATGGATTTGTAACTTCCATGTGTTTGACTTCACTGCCTATTGAGGTGAAAGCTCCAACTGAAGCTTTTTCTGTGATTAGGTTATATATAAGGACTCTGCCCATTTTGGATTCTCTCATTCAACAATAAACTGTCACACAGCAAATTTTCATGTAAAGGTAGATGTAAGAAACTCAACTGTCTGAAGGAGTCTGGAAAAAAATCCTTCACTGCAGTCTGCTTTTACAAAGATTGTGGGAACTTCGTTTTCTTTGAAACTTCTATCTATCAAATTCAGTTGAAGTCAACCAATAGGTTGAAAAGAGTGGCATAAGCACCTTCACACACACTAGATAGAGTTACATAAAGATCATTTCCAGAGGCAACCAGGCTAACAATACAAATCTTGTTATTTTCCTTTTCTGCTCAAATTGCAAAACTGACAGCTCTACAAAGTGAAGCATTTTTGCTGTTGTTACTGTGTACTACAACAAGGTCTCTTCACAGTACAGACTATAACACACAGACAAAATCTGAAACAAAGATTTCACAAGGAAAAAGAACGTAGAGCTCCTACAATCTTAAACTTTGCTTTACAGTGCAGCTTGCACAACACAACACCTCAAAGTGAAAGGTCTTCCTGCCCCAGTGCTCCCTCTTCAATCCCTCACCTTTCTCTTCGCAGATACTCACACTCATGCTCGCTCTCTTGCCAGCTCTGGTGCTCCCTTTTCTGTGAACCTATTTTACTCACTAAACTGAGAGGTATTTGAATCACATAGCTACTGATCTATTCACTTTCTTCTTGAATCATTTAGCTACTGATCACTTTCTGCTGAGATCAATGTAGATTTCAGGAACTGTAGGGCTTCCTCTCATACTGAAAGTTGGCTCTGATCAGTAAAATATCAGTTCAGGAGCCACATAAAATGTAACAGATGATAAATGAGTGAATGCTGAGTAAACCAGTAACATACTATTTTAAGTCAGGCTTTGTTTAAATATGAGTGTTAAAATGTCCTGCTGTGCCACCGTACAACTAAGCCTATGCTCAGATGTTTCTTACACAGTCCTGGATTCAGACTGTATCCAAACTAAGTCTGGATCCCATGTGAGGAGACTGAGCTCTGCTCCACTCTTCTCACACTTAGGTTTTCTTTGCAAGTAGGAGCTGAGCAGGATGGAGGCCATGGTGCAAACCACCACATTTTGCTCCGGAGGATAACACCACCACCAAGCTGTGGGGAACTTGTGCAGTTTAAGCACATAGACAAATCCTGGAACAGGATTATGAAGCACATAAATTCAGTCAAGAGAGAGTCTAGAACTAACGGCCCAGGAGAAGAAGCAAGTAAGTGGCTTCCTCCAAGGGTTACAACATAGTTTCTAAGATATTTTCATGATGTTCTTTCCTTTTCAGCATCATAAAATTAAAAATAGATAGAGCCCCCAGCCATTCCACAAATACACCACACTTTAATGCTTCCCAAGGCAAGATCACTGAATGCAGGTGAGCTGATATGAGGAACTGGACTGATGTGGTTATAGAACTAGGAAGCCTTTTTGTTTGGAAACTGGATTGACTGTAAACCTATCAGTGAACACGTAGAAAATAAAAATAGAAACTGTCAGGATAAAATTATGGGCCAAAGACAAAAATTAATAGTGAAGTACTTGACAAAGTACCAGACTTTGAACAGACCGAGGTTATACCTCCTTCCTAAGATACACAAAACTAGCTCAGGATATTTTAAGGCTTATTGTTTCTAGCTGTGAATTACTGAAAAATAATTTTAAATGTATGGACTAAATGTGGAGGCAACAGATCTCTCTCAAAGCCTCTTACTTTAGTGATACCCAAATGAAAGCAATCTTGTTGTTGGTATGTTGGTTAGAATGCTTGCTTCCACAGCATGGAACAATATGGAAAGGAATAAATGAGGTGAAACTTATTTTGAAAAAATATAATTTAAGTTCCCAATGCATCTAAACTTTAACTGTTTTAGTCGGTTCCATAGATTTAATTTTGATATGACCATGGTCAACAAATTCATAATATTGCCACCAGAAGTTCAGAAAGCGTTAATTAAGCAATACTTCTTGTACGTAAAATGCAAAACATTTTAACTAAGCCTCAACAGTGCAAACATAAGAAGGGAAAGAACCTGAGAACTACAGCAGGTGAAGATTGGCTGTTTCTTTAAAATCTCCCAGTAAGATCTTCCTTCAAACTGTGCAGCATATGCAAAGCAAATCACTGAAACTTCAGACAAAATTCTATCTGGTAAATCTGCAGGAAATATATAGGGTAAGATTAAATCTACCACCAGAAATGAAATATTTTCCATTCTGTTTTCCCTGACACTTGCAAACCCTCTGCAAGGAGGAAAGAAGACATTATTTTGGTTAGTACCCAAGGTTCTGTTTCCTTGGGAAGTGTGTACATATCCAGAACAAGTAGTTTGGTAAGTCATGTAATATATAAATGCTTGTTTTGCATGACATGAAAACTTAGAGTTTTGTTTCTCTGCTGTCTATTACAGTATAAACTCAAACAAAAACTTTTCCTGAAGTTAGGGCATTTTAATATTTCTTTCCTGAATATATTCTTCAAGTTCTATATGGGGAGAGCTTTAACTAAAGCCTTTATTGCCAGGGCAACCTAAAAAGGTTTACAAGGGACACTAACTTTCATGAGACTTAAATGAATGTAATGCTTTTTAGGCTTTTTTCTTATATCTCAAATATTGTTACTTAATTATCTCATTTGTCCAAAAACTATTCAGGTGAAACTTTTAAATAACTGTGCTGCCAGTCTGTTTTTCAAAGTCCTTTTCTTAGGAAATCAGGGTAAAAACTGTTTTGGGTTGGCTTGGGTTTTTTTTAAAGTGAATGCAGTGATGAACATGGGAAACAAACAGGCAGGTTGATTCTCTGAAATTTGCACTCATTACTACCATTTAATGAAAGTAAGTTGCAAAATAGCAAAAGATCTCCCACAAGGCAAAGGCAGTTGTTGTAAATATAGAAAAATATCTAAGAAGTTGGAGAAGTGTGACACTGAGTCAAACTGTTCAGGTAGTGAGAATGTGAGAGAGAAGAGTTGATTATTCCTTCTTTCTTCAGTAGACTGTTATGCTGCTTTTACATGATTAACATTTCATTCTGGTAACCAGACAATGATGCAGCAAAGAAATAAAAGTTCTTTCTTGGCTGGAAACACTAAGCATGAGTTCATCTTTTTTTCTATTGTAAAAAAAGCTAAATAAAGAACTCTGGAGCTATGGCTTTAATACTCTCCACAGCTCTTCACAAAAGCCTCAGTGAAATCTGGGCCCTATCATAGCATGACAAGAAGATAACCTGTGTGGGACCTTCCTTTCTGATTAGGAGGTGCTTTCTCTTAATCGGATGGAAAAAAGTCCCCTGGTAAGGAACCCCTTCTTCAGAAATTGGTAACAAATCTTTAGAGAAAAGTTTAGTCAATCTGCATAGAATCCAGGTTAAACCATTATCTCTTGGCCTTATAACATTACCAAATGTCCCTGCATATACATAGGTTCTTAACTTCAGCCAAAGCAGTTTTAATCCAGGCAAGATTTCAACCTGAAGTATAGGCCTCTGTAGCATTAACATCTGAATGTTCCTGGAAGTTGCAGTTCATCAAGTGTTACATACTTTGTCATCTCTAAGGAAGAAGGAAATAAATAAGTGACTCTAAGCTTTGACAGCTGTAAATCTATTACCAGGAAGAAGGCAGATCTACTGTTCTATTTTGTGGCATTATTCCTGATTTACACAGAGCTAAGTAGGATCTGGTTCAGGTTTGTGACTTATATCCAATCAGAATTCCCTTATTTAATGAAAACAAACATAGGTTTATTTACTTAATAATTACTTTTAAAAAAAACCCAAACCTTTTAACAAATCCTAAGGAAGGTTTGCACACATTCATATTACTATTATTCCCTTCTTCAGCATGAAAAAGCAAAGCCTTGAAAGGAAAGAGTAGTTAAACCAAGACTGCTACATCCCATTCCAGCGATCCATCACCGGATCCCTGGAATGATTCACTTCTCAGAAAGAAAGAGTTTGTATTTTTCATTTAAAATAGTAGCTCTGAAATCTTTAATTCCTCATGCTGCTAGACCCCTGTCTACTTAGGGATGATTAAACGCATTTAAGTTTGCAGCTAGTTTCTTTCTTAGTGTTCTGCAGCCTATAGTTTGTACATTCACCATCTTCCTACATGTGCAATGGAAGCTCAAAGAATAAAACTTGATTATTTGCTCTGTTAATTCTATGAGGATACCTATTTATGTTGCCTATAGTATGAAATGGAACAGAAATACCGAAATTAGAAGAAAAACATTTCTCTAATAATTTTTTAATTTCAATTTTTTAATGTAGATCCAAAAGACTATAAGCTTCCCCTGAAATAAAAAAAATAAATGGATAATTATAATCATTATATGGGATGATAATAATAATAACAATGTACTAAGGGTGGCCACTTGAAGTAAAAAAAAAAAATCAAAATAACACTATCATTATAGAAAAATTACACAATAAAAAGAACATGGAAGGAAAGACGAATAATTCCTTAGTTTGAAATCCTAGTGTTGGAAAGCTTAAGTCTTTCTTCCAAAGCTAAATGTGTAACTCGAAGAAGAAAACAGTCAAATTTGTTTGGTTCAGTTTTGATTTGAAACTGTCTGAATATCTGAATACCTATAACCCTGCTACTAAAAACCAAACAAAACTAACAAAACACAAAAAAAGCCCACCATGAAACACATATGAAGGATCCAATTAAAAAACATATATGTAACATTAGATAGCAAGTAATCTCACAAAGATTTCATAGGACCTATGCAAAAGGAGTAACATCTAATATTACCTGAACAAGCTCTTGGTACAATGTTGGAAGCAACACATCCCTTCCACAAGCAAGCTGCTTCTGCTAAGGTCACTCTATAATTGCTAATGTTGTCTCCGTTTTCATAAATGTACATGTACCATATCCTGAGCATAAGCTACAAGCTTTGATGCCACATGTCCAAAGGCCTTCTCCAATGCCATGTCGAAGTTTGTTCAGCCTATGACCCCACAGAGCAATGGGAGAATACTTTTTTCCACTTGTTTGGGTTCTAATTTTAACAGGATCAGTATGTTCTGATCAAGAAGAATCAAACGGGCTGCCTGTTTCACAAGAAAGTTTCCTGTTTGTTTCAGAATAGGAAATAAGACTGAAGCCACACAGTATTTCTTGACAAAGTGGTTTGCTAATGGCGACCACAACATTTTCAAACCTGTTGCACTGGAGTGGCTCACCTGTCTCTCAAGGTAACAACAGAGTGTGGCACCACCAACCAAAGAAATTAACTGTTTTCCACACTTTACAGAAAAATTACATCATCTTGTCAAACGTTTGGCCTGTTCTCCACAGAGAATGCCAACTGCCGATAACACGGGAATGACCCAAGCCCCACGTTAGAAAAGGGAGTGAAAAGTCCTACTTCTTTTTTGGAGTAATGTCACTAGACTACTTGAAAGGCACCAATAAAAGCCTGCTGGGTCTAAACACATATTTAAATATGTAGCAAGTGGCTTATAAAAAGCATACTGCACTAGACATGTAATTAAGTAAATATTAATATGCTTTACATGTGCTGAACTGTTTCTCTGGACAATATTAAATATCATGTTTACGTGAATGCAGTAAGTGCTAAGGATAACTCCTACTACTGTATGTGAGAAAAGGAAAGACTGAGAAAGAAGAGGAAGACTTTGGAGAAGCAATTTCTCTGCACATTTTAGAAAAAAACCTTTCCATGAGCTTAAGAGATGATTTTTCATTGCAGGTCTGAAATAAAATTAATACACTTCTTATTTTATTTTTGGTCAGCAGATCCTTTGAAATGGCTATTTCACAAAGAGAAATGCCATCTTTGTAATTTTAATATATGGTTATGTAAAATAAAATTGGCAGTTCCATGGTAGTAAACCTTGCTTATGGGGAAAAAAAAAATAAAAAATCAGTTGCTGAACTAGGGTGAGTAATTAGCCCCTTAGCATCCCCTTTCTCCAGGAATGCTTCCTCCTGAGCTGGCTCTTTTAAATAGCTCCAGTCCTGGCTGCCTTTGTTGAGCTTGGAAATTGTGCACATATGAGAGAAATTAAGCCCTCATTTAACAGGGACACATGCCTGTCAAGTCCGGAGGAACAAAGGCTGGTCCCTGGGGGCTACTCAGCTCCCTGAGGCTGCCACTCATTCTGTTAGCAATGCTTACCCTTTACAGATTGTGTATAAAACCCAATAAATCATTTCATCTGCTCTGGTTAATATACACAAGCCTGGGACTTTCTTCAAAGTGTTTTTCATTTTTGCTTGCAACTTCATTCATTTATTAAGAGGTGACCTATGTTTGCCAGAGCGTAGCCAGGTTTTTACCTATATGTAGTAACATTAATGTCTGTGAAGTAAACTTGAAACATTTACTGTCAGAAATAAAGACATTTGATGCTGCATCTATTTCACACAGTAAATGTTTTATTACTCTTTAATGGTCAGTAATCATCAGTGTCTAATGTATAAATTACCAGTATATTCTGCTATATATTCAGCATATTCCTCTGAAAGTTACATCTGAAATGTATGCATATTTCAGCTGATAGTAAAACAATAAGGTAAATAAAATGACAGATGTGTAGCCTTGACTAGGAAGAAAGTATTTTCTCAATTAGAACAAACCAAACAGGAAAGCAACATACTGAGGACATCTTTAGTTTTGTTCTTTACAAAGTGTTATCACAAAGATGCATCTACACTATCCTGGATAAAACAAAACAAAAAGGACTCTGATCATTAGTAAAAAAAAAAAAAACAAAAAACCCCAAACAAACCAAACAAAGTGATAACTGAAGTAAACACATGCAAGACAAAAACATTCATACACAATATATCAGCTATCTCCAAGCACTCTAAGGTGGATGGGCGCAATTATCCCCATATATAAATGCACACACAGAACAGAGGAATATTTTACAATGAATTAAAAAAAAAAAAAAAAAGAAAAAAAGAAATGCTGTCATTTCCAAGCAAGCTCTTTTTTTTTTTTTTTTTCTAAAAAAAAAAGAGGGCCTAACTCTGTACTTCTGGTATTAAACTGACGTAAGTCGAGAGAACATGAACAACACCAGCTGAGGAAACGGCACCCTGCACTGCATTCAATGAAGCAAAACTCTCACCAAGTTGAGCACGAGATTTTCTGTATGCTTGAGTGTAGGATTAAGCCAGTGAAGACAAGTTACTGGTGTAGAATAAAACTAAAGCACAGATTCGTAACTTCTTTCCCCCAAATATTTCAATCCCTGCTATTAACAGGGACCGTTTATTGTTTTGTCCACTCCGCAAATTTTAAGTAACACATTAAAAGCATGCCATTTCTCAAGCAACAATATTACACTTTGTATTAAAACCACAAAATAAAGAGGGCTGACTGTTCTGACAGCTTTAATCTGATGATACTGGGAGCCCCAAGGAAAAAGAAACTGGTACAGCATGGAGTTTTCCCTGCTCAGCAGGCAGAGAAAAAGCAGTTCTGGATTTGATAAGTAAAACCAGATATAGTCAATGGTTATATGCTAAAGCCTCGTAATTAATGGGAAACATCACCAGTTCAATGAACTTGCTTATCAGTGCAGTCTTTGAGAAGGCCTTTCCTCCCATCTTGTTAAAAACTTACCAACTGTACAACAGTCACAACTTTTTTTTGTTTAAAAACTTGTTTATGCTTATTGGTTGTCATAGGAGAAAAGAGATAAGATGTCAAGACCCCAGGTCCCATTTATATATTAAAATAAAACACTGCATGTTGTTATTATTGATATTTTTCACTGCAAATTCGTGTCAACGTAGCCATGAAAAGTGCCTGACAGGATCATGACCTCAATATGAGGTGCTTTATAAATATGAAGGTGTGGCCCCTTTTCCTGAAAGATCTGACAATCAGAAGAAACTATTTTAATAGTAGTTCATCCTACTTAAAAATAGCAACCACAGTTAAAAAACATCCAACCTTAGACTATAATCAAAGGCTATAATTCTGTGTATATTGAAATCAAGGTATTAAGAAATAATTACCTTATAAGAACAAATTCCCCTAAAGAAAGCTATTGTGCCATGCCCCTGCAATCCTAAAAGTGGCAGAAATGCAATAAATAAATTGTTTCTTAGGAATAAAAAACTGTACAATGCAATCCGTATATCTACATGTTCAGCTTAATAAGGATCTACAGCTTCTCCTCCACCATATACACATAAAAAACATTTCTGAATAATGAACTGAAATCAAAAAGGTGAAAGACTGGGTCTACTGTGCAGTCATAACAGTCAGGAATTATTCTGTAAGTAAAGGAAAAGTAAGCCCTTATCACTAAAACCAGGTTTGTCATAATAGTAGTTGTCATTCTGGAAAGAGTCTGACCAAACCTAATTTTTGTAAGTAAGGACTGGGTCCAAACTCAAATCCCTGGTCCAAAAGTCACAAAACAAAGACTTTCATTTTGGCAGAATGATTCTTTCCTCAACACCCATGTTGGATTTACCTGGTTAACAGAAGAGCTGTTTCTAGGGTAGACCATAAGCAAGCATTACCCAGCCTGTTTTTTTCCCCTTGAGCAAAAATGATCAGAAACTCTGAGCCACTTTATCCACATACTCTTTACAAATCAAAATGCAAAACGTTACCGTGAAAACAAGGGAGAATATGCAAAGGTGTTATATGCTATGTATGCCACTGACATAATACTTTAATAGGATATGCTGTAATTTCCTGCAATTAATATCTTAGCAGAGCTATAAAGGCTTTTTTCCAAAATTATACCATTGCGTTTACAACACTAAAATTAATGTTGTGTCAACCTTTCCATTATAAGCCCCCTTTTTCAGAGGTTTATAACTTGGCTGTAAAAACATATTCTGGCCTAAAATGTGGCATGCAAGGTCTTCATTTAGAAGCAGCCATTCTGATTAAATAAAAACCATTATTTAACGGCTGTCTCAAGCAAGTTTTTTGACTATCCTACAAAATGTGTGAGGGACTGACAAGTAATCTAGGCGTTCTTCAAACAAAAAATAATCTTGTCTCCACAATAAGCCACTGTTCAAAGGATGTTTCACAGACATGGAGGTTGTTCCACATATATGAGGAAAATACACGGATTTGGGAAACTACAGACTTCTTCAGTGAGAGTCATCTCTGCACTTGCCTCTTTCTGTAGGTCAATGGCTACACTTCTGGTCAGTGGCTCAGCCACATGGGAGACTCAAGCTAGCTGAAACGGTTTTCATTTGAGGCAGGGGAGGGGGAGACATGAATGAACAAACATTTCCCTCTCTGGATAAAGTGGATTCACTCTGGCGAAAAGCTCCAACAGAGTAAATTAAGGCAAGTGACAAGGTGACAAAATATGACAGAAAAGAAGACCAAGAGATTAGGAAACTGCCCTATGAATTCTGAAACCACAGATTTCGGTTCTGTCAAATTTCATATAAGAACTGGATCAAGTCACTTAGGAATTAGAAAATTTAACTTTTGCGCTTAAATTAGGAACCTCTTCTAATCAACAGAAGGTAATTCACAGCACCTGGACTGCTTTATATATGGAGCCAAAAGTCCTAATTCAGTCATCCAAATTAGATATCTAAAATTAGATGCCCCCAAATATCTATATGCTTTTTATTCTGCCTCAAAAGAGTGTTGTGAGGATAATGCACTTCAGCTTATGAGACACTCAGATATGCAGTTACAGAGGAGATGAGTATGCTGAAAATATATCACCAATAAAATTCAATGATATGGAAAAAGCAAAGCTAGAAATGGGATAGTAGAGTTCTTCATACAAATCACTCACGTCAGAGCAAAAAACAAGTGCCATAACTCCTCCTCTGAGAAAAGTTTGATTCTATATTTATATTGTATAAATTGCTATGTCATTAATCTACCTGATCTACATTTAAAACTAACTGTGTGTTCTTCTAACTGGTTAATCTCTCATTTACAGAATAATACTGACAAATACATTACTTTAAAACAAAGTTCCCTAACTCAGAAGTGCCCTTCCATACTGTGGGGCAGTGATGCGGCTGAAGATGGATTTCACACTTCATCATCAACTGTGAATTTCTTTGCTTTTATTATTTGGCGTTACAACTTTAATGTTTTCTTAACATACTGTCATTTTGGGTGGATGAATAAGATGAATTCAGTATTTCATAATGCACCATTGTATACTACTTACATAATCTATTTTCTTTTTAATGAATGATTACAAACTTTAATTTAAAATTAATAACATTTTGTGGGAGTTACTGCATGCAAATTAAGTGTGGTGATGTCAGTGCATCCCTCTGGAATTTAAAAGATATTTCACTGTGTTATATCATGTGTCGCACAGTATATCAATTTTTATTTCCCATCCCTCAACTATGGAATGCACACTGTGTAACTCCTTAGATTCTCAATATAGACGTAATTTACCCAAGCTGTGCAAATGCCCAACTTGCTGAAGATGATATATATAAGATTTATATAAAAGACTAGTTCTTCCAAGCAAGGAAGTCTTGCATACAAGCCACTATATTATCTATTTATTTGGGGAGAAGGGGTTCTAACGTAACAGACAAAAGGACTCAGGGTGCAAATTGCAGTCATAAACCAGCTTTTCCTTACTTTAGCAACAACTTTAAAATTAGATAGGTAAATTCCAGACAAGCCCACTCACCTTTCCTTAAGAGCTATGCTTTGACATTTTTGCAATTGTCTGGGTTAGCTGGTTCAATAAGACAGCGAACATTAGTAATATACACTCACTTTACTTTTACATATATGCCATCAAATGTATACCAAATGTTAAACAGAATATGGTTTGCTCATTTACCAGTTTGCATATACTACTACTTCCTTTATGTGAATTCATAATTCCCGGATTCATTCAGAGAGCAATGCACTTACTTCTTCCTTGCTGTCATGACATTAAATATATTTAAAACAAGTTTTTTATGCACAAATTGATTCAGTAATACACTTGCATTCCCAGAATTACAACTAAAAAATATGTTGATTCTTTAGGCCAGGATTTAGTCCATCTAGTAAATTTAAGAATTTACTGTGAGATTTTAAAAAGTACTTTACAATTTATTTGCTAAATGATTTTCTCCTTTTTATGTGGGGCTGTACTTCATCATTTTTCTCCAAATACCTGCTTCTGCAAACAGAAATTTTGACCTCTGATACTATAACATTCCATCTTGCCTGTATATCTGAACACCGCCATAAATCAAGTCACTTCAATATTAACATTTATTAACTATTTTCTTTATTCACCATCTCCTGATAAGTGTGTCAAATACTGTGCTTGGTTTTATTTGCATTTGTTTTGTTTTGCTTTTTAAAAGTAGTGCAAATTGTGATTGTTTTCCTTCTTGGTCATCACATGGTTGTCAATCACAAAAGTCATCACTGAAAAAGTAGCTAATTAGAAATGAAAGGCCAATATCTTATGCAATTTCTTTCAGTCCCAGGATATGTTTCAATGTAACACTGATATAAGACCCGAAAAAGAGCTGGTGTGCCTGTTTTTTCTAACTACATCTATTTGTCTATTAAAAGAAATTACATCCCCTAAAACTGCTGCCTCATTCATATGTTTGAAATTCAAACCACAATACTAACATTCTAAGTCCTTCCTTGTATGAGATGCTGAATTCTGCTAAACTTACTTACGCGAGTAACAACACTTAGATATACAAGTCATCAGATTCTGGCTATGCAAGTATTAAGCAAATAAGACTTTGCAGGATCAGTCCTATTGGTAGGCTGCCAGCTGGCTCAATTTCTGCTCCCTGTTATCCATTTTAGTTTGTGCACATGCCACTTACAAAGGAAACTGGTTTTCAGTGCTGGAGCAAATAGTGCATTATTATTGTTGCATTATTCCAACCTTTGAGATATTGCAAAGATTACATTATGCAGACTGACAGAGGAGGAGATGCATTCCTGTACTACCAGAGGAATAGCACCAGAGAAGTTCAGAGGGTCATAATCTCTGCCACACTCTTTTGGAGCTAGACAAGGATGTCTGAACCAGCAAGCACTGAGGCTGCCACAGCATGTCGCTCCATGCTTGGCTGGAACAGGCAGACCACCAGCTGAGAGTGACCCCTGGGCAGCAGTACAGGTAGGTAGCAAATATTTGCTTGATCCTCTGCTGTTATTCAGGAGCTAGTATAATCTGTGCTTAAATTGACAGGGTTCAAATCTGAGGCCCTTCTATAAGCAAAGGTTGTAGAATGAGTGCTTGGGCTCAATAGAATCAATGAGATTTTAGCCCCTGGCTCTGACAGAGGCACAGCTGAGAACAAGCCCTTAAGCCACTGGCAAGATTGCAACACAGCACGCCCAGAGTAAATGAAGCAGCAGTACTTGAACTGGGGATGCCTGTCCCTTCATTTCCAATTTTAAAACATGCATGGGAGAGGGAAAGTGGGAGGGCAGCTACTATCATTTTCTGCACCAACATGAGCCTGAGAAACAATGACATTTACTCTGGTTTAACTAATTTCCACACATCAGATCACGTTTGGCACCCGTGTGCCAAAGTCCTATTCTTCAAGTCTGTTGAAATACCACTTTCTGAAACATGTGTGCTAACATTTGGCCAACACCACCACAAGATCATTTTATTAACTTGTAGCTCATTTCATAGACTGCTGCTCATGTTGCTAACATATGCTATTCTACCATTTACTGCTCTATAATTAGAGAAGTCATATGAAAGAGATACACAAGGCTTAATTTTTGCATTAAATACAATTTGTTTAGACTTGGATAGGCGAAACAAAGCTATTTAAAAGGGAAAAAAAACATATAGTGAATTAGAAAACTGCAAGACAGCTAATTTAACTCTTAGAAGGTCACAATACAAATTTTTTAACATCCCCCCCTCAACACTGCACACAGTTTTAAGGGCTGTGTTAAGAGTCAAATCCAGAACTACTTTCTGCTTTGCCAGGACAAATCTTGTTTACAGGGGCTGAGGGCCTTAGGAGCAGAGCAGTTAGAAGGATCCTTGCAAGTAGGGGGCCAAGGTGCAAGACGAGAGGCTTAAGCATAGCACAGGAGGGGTGAACCTTTAGCACACACAGTGTGCCTTTTTGCTTAGGTCACCACTATACTGTCATGCCACTTCTCTCTCCACACAGCTGACAGAGAAAATTCCAAGCCAGCCAGCCATGAAGATGGCTTTTGTTGGAAAAAGCTGGCCTATAATAGACCGTTTGCTTGGGTAATTATCAAATAAACACTTTAGAAATTTTTAATAAGACACTATGTAATAATAAATAAACTACAGAACATTCGACTTTGATGTTTAGCATATTTGTCTTTCCTCCACTGGATTAGTTTCCATTTTCACTAAGCAAGTGAGGAGCTGGACAGGAGCTGCGATGTCATGCCTACAGCAGAGCCCCATGAACTTGAATCAAAGGTTTAGCAGCCAGCTACACATTACAGGCACATAACAGCATTTTTCTCTTCCGTGTGTATACAACTGTGTTGCAGAATGGAGTTAGACATAGATTTCTTTTTTAAAGTGAACTATTAAAAAAAATAAATAAAAGAAAAAATATACCAATGACAGCTGGGAACCAATTCATAAGCAGACTGGATTTAAGGGAAATGTGTCCTTTCTGCTGTAAATTAATAAACTGCAGCTATAGTTTATTAAGCCACCAGAATAATTTACATTTTCTACTGCCATAATCTTGACTGCTTATAAATTACAGTACTTTTACCTATTCTTTAATCCAGAAACATCATTATTAAAATGTTTGATGCGGGCTACAGTGCATCTATCATTACTTGTAAAAGTTAATTAGATTAGATAAAAGAAATAATTAGATTTGCATTTTTATCCTGGTTTTAAACTTCCAAAGAAGATCACAACAGTGTGCCTGTGGGCAATTAAAAACAGCATACAGCAGTGAAATAGAAAGGCAAAAAAGGTCTGTTTTTTCTGGGTAATTTGTGATTGAAGATACAATTACAAAATATTTTAAGGGTTTGCTGAAGCTGGGGGCTATTCCTAGACTTCTAAGCTTTGTTTATAACTCTCGCTCTCTTTCAAGGGAGTATCTGATCTGCGTACCCTGCCAATAGAAGTATCAAATTGCTTTCAATGGCTTTATTTGGTCCTGTTCAGAGCTTGCTGGAAGCGGATCAGTTTCATGATCAATAACTAAAAAAAAGAAAAGAATAGAAGGTGGGGGAGAATATTCCCTAGTGCCAGAACAGTAGCATTGCAATTGCTTTTTGGTTGTCAATGCTAAATACAGTTTACAAAGAGAGACAACCTCCATAAGCGTAACTGAACTGACAATAACTAGATTCCAGCTTGTGCTTTTTCAGCAAGCTCACTGCAAGGAGCTTTAACCTGTCTCCAAAAGGTAATAAATGAAAGGTTTGGCTCTTAAAATTGGAGGTCAGTTACATACTTAATGATGAAGCATATCTTTAAATCTATTTCTACTATTATTATCCTAGCAAAAAAAATTAATTAACCAGGTCAGGGAGGCTATGAGGGCTAATGTGGAATGTAATTATTCCTGATCTTTAGACATGTACTTCACATAAAGAGATAGTCCTTATTCAGCTCACCAGGTACCTGAATTGTCAGTAGTTAATCATGGATAAGAAGAGACTCATTGGTTCAGCCTCTTAAGTGTGATTCAAATGATTCCTGTTCAAGGACAGTTTAAATAGTTGTAACTTTTATGCTACTATTCTTTTGTTTGTTTACTATCATAGTAATCATGTTCACTCTTTCTGACTGAAAGAGAAAATTCAAGAAGATTAATATGAAACTACAACAGATAAATGTATAGATTAAAAGCTGGAAAAAATAATTTGGAATTATTTCTAGTGGCTGAATTAAAACAGAATACTTATAAGAGCAGAGGAAGCCAGTTTTTCTACGCAATGGAAGTCATACTAATTCAAACAGAAAATGAAATGCTCTGCAATGGCACTGAGTATAGTACAGGGGAATAAGGTGAAAGGAAATGACCCAAATGAAAGCAATTTGGGTCAGCTGTCACAGTAATACCCATGACAAGTTTTTGCAGAGAAGCTCAATAACCATTGTCCCTTTTAAAGATTTCAGCCACAATTTAGAACTTGCTCTAATGAAGCCTGCTCACCGGAGGAGGGAAGCCCTTAAACATTCATCCCTTAAATATACACACACACACATCCCGGAGGGAAATCCTAGCTAGAGCAGGATGCTCCAAGCATCAGGGAGATCAACTCCCTTGCTCAGCTGAATGTGGGAGGGTCAGAAGCAGTTCTCAAGCCTCAAACTGAGAGAACTGAATTCTGGCAACAAGGCACTGAATTCACAGGGATTTCAGAACCTCAAGCAGTTTTCAAGGTTAGAACCATTCTAGACATGCAAGCCTTGCCTTCTGCCAGTGTAGTCTTACCTTCATGATGTACCACCAAATTCCTGCTTTAAACAGCTTTTCCTCCTTATCCCTAGAGGTTTTTGCATTCACAGTATAAGCTAAGAGATGTGCTTTAAATAGTCTCATTTTGTCCCTTTTATTTTAAGAATGAATACATTTTATTGAACAAAGAAGAAAGCTCTTTAAAAATCTGAATCAACCCACAGACTGATATGTGTGCTCTTACTTGCCCTACAGTATTTTCTCAACTTTATTTCCACTAAAAGCAATGATTTCTCTCACAACTTTGCAGAATGGAGAACTTAATTTGTCATACTAGATTTCCTGCCATCTCTGCGTACTCCTCTGTAGAAGAGTGTTTATGAGAGTGCTTATGACTATTATGAACATTTGAGCGGAAAAAGAATAATACACTGCATTTATTTGAAAATTTTCATTTAAAATTCTCAAAACATTATGTTTGAATTGGGGAACAGGAAACAATTTGTCAAATTTCAGATAATCAGAGACAGAACTGAGAACAGCTCCAGATTCCCACTCCTTTAGTTAAGAGAAGAAACTGCTTTCCCCACCAAGCACACCCGGAAAGTAACATTAGCTTCATGTAGAAAACATGAGATTTTTGCAGAACACTTAATGACCTCAGTACTCTTGAAATATCTATGTTGTTTTCATATCCTAAACCCAGCTAATATTAAAGACTGTTGACAAAGTTTTGGATGTACAAATCTGAAGTAAAGTGCCCCTGTAAATGGTCTTAAAAACAAAACAAAACCATAACTACATGAAATAAATAAACAAAAAATATACAACACAATGTAAATAATAAATATCAAGTAATGAAAATTCTCAGTAAATTAATCCAGGAGGAGTCTAAGGAAAGATGAGTTTTATTTAATATGGATTACTTCCATTTTTATATTTGGTTGACAGAAATTATTTAAATCCCACCTGAAGCCCTTTCAAATTGTTCAAATGGCTAAATAAACTGGATGCATTTATTCACAAAAATTATTGTTTAAGAATGAACACTGAACCTTAGAAGATGATGGTGGTACACTGTGTGTCTTGTGATGAAAACACTGCATCAGCAATGCCCCACTCCTGCATTCTGAAGAACATACTGCACTTATTTCAAGTAGCTGTGCCATGAATAGGCCCATTCCCAGATGGAACTGGCATCTGTGCTACTTGTATTTTGTAATCTCTTCAAAAGCGGATTGTCAGGGAGTAGTACTATTGTTTTTCTATGCATACAAAGTATAGATAAGAATCCACATCATTTTGTATAAGTAATCACTGTTTCCTGAAAGTGGTTGCTCAAGAATGTCCTTAAACAAATGCACCTTCTGCATAAAATCAAGTACGTTACTGGACTTCTGAATTCTACTGAGCCCAGAATCTAATCTGAGAATGTAAATGTTTACTAGAAAATTGTTTTTTCCCCTCAAGCCACAGAGACCATGATCCAGCTACTCTCATTTCAGATATCTATACTATAGGCATCAGCATGCACATCCTTTGTACTTAACGGAGAGAAACGACCATTTTAGGGAACAATTAATCTTACATATTTTAAATGTCTACTATAGGACAAGATGAATTGCAGCCTAAAACTGTTCACTCTCTCTCCATTCACTATAAAAACAATCTGGAGAATCGAGACAGAGTCTGTACTCCAGTTTTCTACTTTTTGTTGAATTCCACCCAGAGAAACCAGTGTGACTTCAGTACTGGTATTGAAGTTTCCTGAGAAGATGCTAGCAGAGGACCTGAGAAAACCAGCACAGCACCGAGTCCCTTACCTGCCTCTTGGTTTACTTCCATCTCATCTGTAGCTCTTAAGGAGCTACACATCTCAACTCAACAAACCCATTATGAACTGCAGAGGCAACTTAGCAAATAATTTCCCTCCCAAGCAACTCCTGGCTACCAAAGAAGTCGCCACAAAATTACCAATGAACAAATAAATAAAGAAGAACCATTTGGCTTACATGCAACTGGACTATGTAAACTGGTGTTTAGCCTAGGAAATGATCTCCTAACAAGTTTTTTTTTTTTAGTAATCTTCTCATAAGGTCAATGTACGTTTGAGATGGCATCTGTTCAACATGCCTAGTGCTGGAACCTACAATGTTCTTTGGGCAATAATATGCCCACTACCAATCTGCCTAACTAGCTGGGAAAGGAAGCAGACCTCGCTGCCTCAAATACACTGATAAGATTCTTGGAAAGATAAATAAAGAGGCAAAACTACTGAGACCTATGGAGTAAGAGTAGCTGATATTGGCAAGAATTTTTAAACAAATATAGGGAAGGATCACCAATAAATAATTTAGCTCAGATGAACAGAACAATCATTAAAACACCTTTGCATACACGTCTAGGAAAGGATGGGAAAGAAAAATTGGGGAGTTTTCAGCACTATGTAGGAGAAAAATTGGGAGTGAAGAAGAAAATGAACCTGCAACCTATTCCAAAATGAATCTGCAACATATTCTAAGACTGCATTTCCCCACAGTCAGTGGAAGGGTAAAGCTACTGGAAAGCATTGAGTCAATTGAAACATAAAGTACCTTCGAACTTTTTCCTGCAAAGCAGGATACTTCCCAGTAAAACATACCCACATTCTCTAAATAGGAACAAAAATTATCTGGTCACGAGTCCACTTTCTGGGTCCTAATTCTTCAGGGAATTTAAATAATTAGAAATTTCTCATGCAGATAACTGTTCTGTTTAGCAGACAGCTATGTTTGTCTTAGCTCTTATGGTAAGTTAAGAGTCCTTTTGTAGGATTCTTTGTTTTCTGAAACCAGACTTGCAAATGGCGTGTTTTTTCCTTTCAGTACTCTTACATCTCTTCCACCATTTATGTACACCTAATATGAACATGCATTCTTCCAACAGGCAATGGCAATAATGGTGCTTTAAAATTCAATTGTGTCTTTCATCCCAGGTATCAATGCATTTATGTATGTTAATTAATCTCCTTTAAGTATAACCGAAATTGTAACCTGCATTACGATATTTGCAAAAGCACTTACAACCATTCCTTTGGGATGAGGGAAGGAAAAACTTCAGTTTTGGCATCTAGTAACATGGCAATCAGCTGAGTAAGGGAAAAAGCTGACAGTCCAAGCTTATAAGAAATGATTGGTAGCACAATCATTTGTCAGACCAAACCAAAATAAATCAAAGAATAAGTCCATAGAAATGCTTTCAAAGTGGGAAGCTGAAAGGGTAATAGAGTCACATATTAATAGTGCCTCTACCTACATGACACTCCCTATGTATTTGCACAAAACTAAACCAGGTTCTGAGTACAAGTACACATAATTGAATACCTCCAGAACACAAAGGTACAGTTCCTCCAAAAGTACATGGGACACATATACCTGTGGGTATTTGTACACGAGCAGACTGGTCCCAGGGGCTTAGTACTGTCTCAATGTCTATTATTCTATTCTACAGCTGTTAGCTTCAGATAATAAAATGGAAATTTTTTTTTCTAACCTTCTGATATAGCAACTTTTGCCTTTGTAGAATAAGGAATTCTATAAACAATGACTGAGACTCTGCTTTTACTTCACAAAATACACGTCAAACCGATTGCAGATTTCCGAATTAAAGACGAGGTTTAAGAAACACTTCATAACTTACAGAAGAAAACTCTGCTTATTGAAAAAAAGCTCTTTCCACCAAAAGATGTTTGACAACAATTTTCTAAGACACAAAGACCCTCCATCTTTACTGAAGCTTGTTAGTAAAGCATGTGGCTGCTTTATTTTAGATCCTTCCCTCTCCATAAATGGAATTTAAGTATAATCAGAAGAGAGCAATAAAACACACTGACCTGAATTTGCTGCTGCAGTAGATTGATTTTGTGCTGCTGTTGCAGAAGTTGCTGCTGTTGTCTTGCAATCTATTAGAAATAAAATTGCCATTAAATTAAAACAGTGATATTGAAACTTCAATATTATTGAGTGAAAACCACCTTATTAGCTATTCTTTATTATATTTTTATTAAGCATCATTTATTTTAAAAAAAATTAAGGATATTTTATGGGTATGTGATGCAAACACTTTAAAAGCAACATAAAAATCTTGTTAGCCAGTAAGAAATATGTATTTTAAACACTTGGGCCTTAATTCCACAAAGCACAGAAACATGGGTTTAGCTGTGTGCACATGAATAATCTCATCACTATTCAACAAAGCATTTAAGCCTGTGGTGATCTTTGACTATGATGCATTACTGTTAGCTACAATAGGAATGAAACACATGCTTAAAATTAAGTGCTTTGCTGAATGGGGATGGGATTACACAGGTGCTAAAGGTTAAACACACATTTTCCTGCTTTGCTGAACTGAAGCCTTAGCTAGTGCTGAATAGTGAAACATCTATAAATACAAGCTCCTAGGGCAAGCTTCTCTAACTTATTTCACAGTGAGCAGCACATTACTTCCTTTGTAAATCTCAGTCTTCCTTGGAACTATTCTAGTAGGGCCTCAATCTGTACAAAAGCAGTACCTGATATTCAGTAACATCCTCAGCACAACCCTGTGAAATATGTAGATATTCTTACCCTCATTTGGTAGATTTAGTAAGGGATCTGTAGGGTAAAGTTTCACTCTATCCGTTCTCTAACACAGATGGGGAGAAGCAAGCGTTCAGGGCAGGGAACACTGAGACTAAGGAGAGAGAATCTACCACAAACACCCCACCCCCTGAGTCCAACAAAGAATCTAAAGTCAGCATGCAAGAACAGAAGGGAAAAAAGATCCATCCCTCAGATCACAGAGCTTCTTCCTGCAAGGGGTAGCGTGGACTGCAGCTATGGGGAAAAAGCTGCAGGGAGATGAGATAACAACTGGACTTCTGCTTTAGAAGGGTAACTATGCAGCAGAGTGAAACAAGGACAAGATTTGTGTTTCCTGGAAACCCTAGCCTCAGCACTTCTGCTACTTTCATTTCTTAAATATAATTTCCCCTCCTATAAATATTTATCTAGAGCAGAATAACCACATAAAACAGCAAGAAGTGGTGACAAAGGTAGTATGGTCACTCAAATCCACTGTTTCAGTTTTGGCAAACCCCCTCCTGATCTCCTTCCCTCCTCACCATTTTCTGAACACACTTAGTTTGTTATAAACAGAGAAAGGTGAGCAAAATGTTTTTATGATTAAAAAATACAGGAATGTAGCAAGGTTGATATGGAAATAAACAACCACGTAGTTTTGGTGCAAACAGTTCAGATTAACTCAAAAGGAATCTGCAGTTACATGTTAACAGCTTGTAACTGTGCACACAGGGATGAAGTCTCATTTCCTTAAGCTCTCACTTTGTCACCTGGAAATGAATCTGTAATTTTTTTCACTGCTACGGTTAGAATTCACTTTTGTATGGGAGACCAACACAAAATTCATAATATTTTATGTCTTGCATATGGCCTGAAAGGGACTAACTAAGGTCTACATGATTTTGGGGCTGGATCAAGGCAAAGTGACTCATAGAAAAGGAATCAGGCAACTGTCATATCCCACTGCACTGATGCATGTAAGAGGGCTTGAACTCCCTTTATGTGCCTGTGTTCAAATATTTCTGGACAAATCTCCCAGTAAAGTCAATAAAAATATGGTGGATGAAGACATGAAGAAGCATACCCTAGTCTGCTAGTGAAAAACGGAGTTCAAACAGAGCTAGCAGATTGTGTGCCCAGGTAACCCAGGGGCAGCTCCTGAGACCTCAGATCATCTATTGCCAGGTCAGTGGTCAGCAGTAGTGTCTATGCTTGGAAAAGCAACTCTAAAAGTAACTGTGCTACAGGGAATATTTAAAATCCTGTGTGAGTTACTATTTTTAATGAGCAATGTACCAGTTGTGCTATTCCAGCTCAAAAGTGTAGTGCTTGTCACTAAAGATAAACTCTGTTCGGTTTATGTCCACATTGTCCCTCCTGCCAAGATCTCAGTGAAAGTAATAGAAAGATTATCATGATATTCAGCCTCAGAAAGGAATTATTCGTAATTTCACATCGAAACCAGACACCACATGGAGCTGCATCATGGGTGTTTCTTTCCGAGTGCTGTATCTTTTCTCACAGATACGCAGTAGCCTTGGTCCAGAATTGTTCGGTGCTGCTGGTGACCTGGCTACTACTTAAAATGGAAAGCTATAGCTAAGGCAAGGATGAGATTTTTGTTTCGATGTGCAAAGGCACCGATCTGCTGGAGTTCAGACTGCTTTTGAACAGCTTTTTGTACTTGTATGTACAATATAACATCCTTTGAATAGGCATTTCCTGATGAAAACCAGAAACATACCCAAAAGAATCTAATGTCAACGGTTCCTCTTAGATGGAACAGTACCATGATAGAAAATGTATCCAACACCCCGCAATGCAATTACCATAGCATAGTCTTGATGTATAGGCTTGACACAGTAAAGTAGGGTACACAAGCACCATGTGGCTCAAATTCTGAATTTTATTTGCCTATCGGTTGAGCTACATGCTCGCTTCATTGAGCATGACAACCTAGTTTTAAGTGTCATTTAATTTTCATTTTGAAATATAATTACAAAGTGTTCACTGTAAGATATCACTCGTCTGCAAATGTGTCAAGATTAATTTGTGCTAGCTTATTCACAAGTGTCAATAGTTAATTACTGTGTCATCTCTGGATGGCTAAATGACATTCTAACTTCTGATTTTTTACAGTGTTCCTTTATGTTATTTTCCATTAGGGGATGAGTCCATATTCCTACATGTGGGCAAATACTCAAGCACATAAAATACCAGACGTCACAACTCATTAAAATCAACAGAGCATATATTGCTGTATATATCCTATAAAATACATTTAACTGAAAAGATAATTCTAGTAATAATGTCAGATTCCTAAAAACCACACATTAATTTGGATCTGTCTGATCTAATCCCTAGGGGACTAGTATATGGAATCATTGTTGTTACACTTTCGTACAATGAGAAAAGGACAGCTCTTTGCACAACTGCATCTTTTTTCTTTTTTTTTTTTTTTTAAATAAACCTCCCAAAACCTCAAACAAACAAACAAAAAATCCCACAAAAATCTCCAAATCAAATCTTACTTGTAGCAGATATTTGAAGGTTTAAAGATGCTTAAGGTTTTTTGTTCAATTATTTTCTTGTCAAAAAGAGGAAGAGTTAAATAATGGTTATAGTCTGGCTTATTTGTAACTCCCAAATTTGCATCTCAATACAAGGAACAAGAACTGTGAAATCTATCAAATGCCATTTATTCTAGGAAAGAAATTATTTGAATGCCCACACCCTCTTTTTTTCTCAGGGTCCTATAATATTTCCCCTTTCTGGAAAAAGATGTCATTCCTGAAGATATTTAACCTTTGTTAACAAAAAAGATAAAAGGAAGCACCATGCAGAACAGTGTTTATGATAAGCATTCTGCATGAAACATTTTCACAGGTTTCTTTCTTGGAGCCTCACCTGTTCTTGCTGTTGGCGAGCAAGGTCCATTTGCTGCCGTTGTTTTTCAATTTGTGAGGCTGCCAGCTTTTTCTGTTCATCATGGGCAGCCAGGAGCTGCTCCCGTAAGCTGATCAGCTGGGTGATCATAGTAGAGAGCTGTCGCTCTTTTTCTGCCAGGCTTTCTGGTGTACCTAAATGTGCAGGAAAGATTTACTGTAAATACGAGATAGACAATAGTTACCAAGCAATAGTCACTAAAAGAATGGCTGAATCGCCAACATGCTTATTTCAAGTGGCAGCTTGCATATATATTTTACTAACAAATCCCAAAAGAATAATCTAGCACATAGCTTTGCTGTGCTCAAAGCAGTGGAGGATATAACAAAAATTGGAGCGGAAAAGATATAGAGTATTTCTTTTTTTCTGACAGGAGTAATTAACGATACACTATATACACATCCCTATATCTTTTCGATCTAAATCTGCCCAGTGTGATAAATACAGTCACAGTTTATTAGACATAATTTTCCTTCACTTTATATATTTAGCTGTGGGTTTTCGTTTTTTTTCGCCCAAGTATGTAAAAATACTAAAAAAAAATAATTAAAAGATGCTGTTCAGTGGAAGGAGCAGTTTAATAGTTTATTGATCATTTCTCTACAATACCCATATATCTGGTAGGTCATTTGGGTAAATGTAAGCTTTGGTTATGGAATGTGAATAAAAAAGAGCTTTACTTGTCCCTAAGAGAAATGGCTAACCTGAGAAAATGGCTTAAAAATTTTCATGTAACTTTCAAAGTTTACTCTACAGAGAGCACTTAATTAATATGAAACTACGGTACATTTATTCTTTGCACTAATGATGCTTAATGGTCTGTTTATGGGTAAATTGCATGGGTCTCCTAAGTAGAGAGTACAGGTCCTCTTGCAAATCAATCCAAAAATATCCTATGTATGAACATATTACTCTGTCACAAACAGCAATGTCAGGTCCTGTATTTTGAGCTGTATACTGCATTTCCTTGTGTGAGCATCTCAGACCCACAGCTCTGTAAGAGGTAATATAATTACAGTAAGGTAAGAGGTAATATAATTACAGTAAGGTAGCAGCTCAGAAATATTGGAAGAGCATCTGAAGGAGATTTACAGTTGAAAGTGGGATAAATGAAGCAATTTTATGTTGTACAGGAGAACTGAGAGAGAAGTGAATCAAATCAAGAGCTAGGTCTGTAATCTGCCACAGTGATACGAGAAATGGCACAAAAGAGAGGGTATTCACATACTTCCTTTCTTCCATTCAAAATAGAGGACTGTGATAAAGAAGTCACATGACTTTTGAAGAGGAAGAAAATGTGTGAGGAACAGGACCTGGGAGGGAATGGAGAAACTGTCACCAAAATTATGACTCCACCTTCTTCCCAGGAGTAAGATGGATATCTTCTAGGGAAGAGAAGAAAGAGGTTGACAGGTTTCATAAGGAGTGGGAAGACAAAACAGACTCCTGACAAGCAGGTGACAAACCCAAGATGCTCTGCTACTTACATTATGATATGATGGGACCAATATGATTCTTAAACATTTGCAAAAGTGGCATACAAGGAAACCTGTCTGTAAGTTTTTTCCATGGAAAAAGAAACTGCATGGCTTAAGTTATTCACTCTAAACAAAGCAAACTCCCAGAAAAAAGGGTACCTGTTTTTCTGTTCATTTCTTAATTGCATTTAATGACATAAATTACAGAAAATATTAAATTTCTTAGTCACTGTTAACTATCTTAGTTTTAAAAGAGTCTGCAACAAACTGATGTTCCAATACCCTATAATGCCAAATCTTAATTCAGTATACATGTGACATGAGCCTCCAGACAAGGAAAAATTAGTAACTTCTGTTGCAGCAGCAGGTTTAGAAATGGTTAGTAATTTTCTTAGTCACAAGAAGTATGGTGGTAGCATGAAGTTAAAGCTGAAAGACACTTCTATATTCAGACCACTTCGTTGCAAAACCTTGGTGTGATATGCACAACTGAAGCTAAAGAGTTCTGTGCAAAAAGTTGTTTTAAAACAACAAAAAAGAAGATTTTTGAAAGTAAATTTAGGCAGGTATGACGCCAGGAAAACGTCTGCACTGAAGATACTGCCTTGCCATGATCTGTTAGCTTGTATTGAGCTCTGCTCTGTCACCATGAACTCAATTATCTGCAACTTCATCATAGACTTACCTTAACCTTCTCAAACAGTATTTTTCAGTCTTGAAGATTTTGCATCATGGATCAAAGGTTATTTAGGTGCTTTTTAATATGTTATTGTATACTGAAAGTCATTTTCACGGATAAAAGACTGTTCTGCTAAAGAAAAACTCCCTTGCCCATCGTGACTAGAAGAGATCAACCACTCCAGCTATTTTAAAAAGCCAATGGGAAGCAACCTGGTGCCTCAAATGATACTTATTGCCATCCACTGACACCTGGGAAATAACAACCTGAGACTTTCACATCTGTCAAGCAGCTTTGGCATTGTAATGCAGGACCCTGGTCTTACAGTCATAAAATATTTTACACACCCAAAGCAGATATTAATCTCCTCCTCCTTTTCAATATTATTCCTTATACTTTGTACTTGCTCCATAATATGGGTAGAAAGCTACCACAAAGAGTGCTTGTTAAGGCTACAAAGCATTTGATTATTTTGTTATAATTAGTTAGAACAATTTGATATAGTTGCAGCAAATTTGTTTTTCTTTTTTCCCCCTGAATTTTACACAATAGCAGGCAGAAGTAACTGTTCTTTTTCAGAAATTCATAGTAATTGCTTTTCTTTCCCTTTTGCCCCCAGAGAAACACATCTGAAGTGAATGACCCCATTTAAAGTACTCTACTCTTTAATTTGTACTGTGCTATGCAATCCAACAACAGAATAGAACTGATGACCACAGAATGTACACTGTGCTCCTGGAAAATAACGAGACCTCCACGAAGCTGCAAGACACCTAACCGAACACTGCTCACAAGAAAAAGCATAAGATGCAGAATGTTGTATGAATGGGGGGGGAGGAGGTCTAATTTAATTTTAGAGTGGAAAATCCCAACCATTATTTCACAGTTTAAATACCAATAAAAACCAACTTGCTCAGAATGCAGATCAGATTGAGCGGATCTGGCTGGGCCAAGAGAGGTCATCAGTAGCTGTGTGCCATCATCATCTGTTTTGCATCCACTTACTGCAGCAAAAATGAGATTCCTAAACTAATTACTAGTAAATAAACTTCTGCTGCTGACTAGAAATACCTATAAATAAAATAAAAATATAGCTATCTGTAAAATGTATTTGCCATAAAAGCAGATAAAACAAAAAGCTTAGCAAAGAATATACAGTAAATATGCCAGCTTCTGTAAAATATTATATATCACGGTGCTCTCTCTGTTCTAATCCTATTCTCTTACTCCAAAGATAGCAGTGCATTTTTTCTTTTTTCCATAGGATCTTCCTTATCCCCAAAACACATCTGTCTTGAGTTTCTCTCAGATTTGTCAGGTGGATCAGTGCTCCCCAGGGCCTGCTCCATCTGAAGTATTTTAATTTGACTAAACACCTGATTTATTTTATCTCTCCGATGAGAAAGGCAGTTTGTCTTAATAGAGCCTGTCAGCCTACAGTCCCATTCACAGCAATTTACAGGCAGCCAGGGATGCTGGAAAAGAAGAGTGCTGTGATTCTGTATTTTATCCTCCTCCAGAAAGCACCTAAAAGCAGCTATTCACTGCTACTGCATGTGGCATTTTAGAACTGAATTAGCTTTTTATTCAAGTAACTACACTTGTTGTGAATAGCTTATCTGTAAAATTGCTACATTCACTACTGATTTTATTAACCTTTGGCTCGATCACAAAATGGTCTTCAGTTAGGAAAGACCTTTAAAATTGACATATTTTTCTTAGGGGCCTTTATTTCAGTGACTTCAGATATACTGAATTTGATCCATTGACTCCCTTTCCCAGCAGAATTTAGTTTTGAGTATTGGGGGAAGCCGATAGCGTTTAAGGACTTCTTTTTAAAATGAAAATATAACAATCTCATCAAAGTTCAGAAAAAATAGTTATTAATTTTGTGATTATAATAATGCGAAAAATAATTTGGTTGTAGTAATATTTTAATTTTTCCTTGCATGAATGCTACTTTATCCTTTCTTTTTGCATGGATTTGAGCACAAATGGAGACAAAATGTTCAGACTGGACAGAACTAAGGCATCAAAGAGAACTTTTGAGAAATTCTGGTCATAGGTCAATCTAACCAGGAGTGAGAAAATAAGTAGTTGTTATAAATCTGCTGAAAAAGAAAGAAGAGTTCAACTTGTGGTCTAAAATTAGATTTAGAAAGAAAGAATTCTTTGGAAAAAGCCTATCTGATCACAATACTACTTGACTTCCGGTACACAAAGTAATAGAAAGATAGTTGTATACTTTATGATGCATTTAATATAAACCCTAAACATCGTCTTGCATTTTATCTACCTAGATTTCTTTAAGCATTGCAAAAAAGATTAAAAACCTAGTATCCTGCCAGTACAGATACATAATACTACTATAGTTCTTATATCCATCTCTAGCTTACCACCTTTCAACATTTCTATTACCTTTTACTACATATTCAGTCTATACACAGATGTAGCTGCATGACGACAAACATAGCAGGCTTTTCAGTGTTAAATTTGAAACTGCCCTTTTGGCAAGTTGTCATGAGATAGAGGCAGAGTAATAACTGCTTATATGGGAAAAAAATAAGCAGGAATAAAAAAAATAGACTTCTAGACTTACATAGTATAATTTAAACTAACCTCTTTGACACCCAGCAAAAGAAAACAAGATAAAACAACATATACTTTCAAGCGAACAAAAGACAAAATGCTGGAGTCATAAATAAGCCAAAAATTTATAGGCATGATCCAAAATTTTCAGAAGTAGGCTTCTTAGCTGTGACACAAAATTACTGTGGGTTCTTGAATGTGCTTGCCTTAGTTTCCCAACATGTACACACAGTAAAAAACTACCAATAAGAAGGGTTTATGCCTGGTTAGTTAATGTTTCTGAAGTGCTTTGAGATCTTTGCATGGAATCTCTACACAGCTGCAAAGTATTATTGGTTCTCTTGAATTCTGTGATTAGTGTAAAGCATGACAAATATCATACTTGTTTATGCACTGCATCTAAACTAACTTCTGCTCCATATACTTACAGGAAATACAAATTAATAAATCACTAATGATTACTCCTGTTATGTTTTTAGAATAAACACATAGTGTGACTTTTAGGAGAACAAGAGACAGTAATGCAAGAAAGAAGTGTAGACCTTGCCAGAAATCAGGAGGGGATTAAATCCACAGTATCATTAACCAAAGCAGTTCAACCAACAATCAAAAATGATCTTGAATCAAGTTAAGCAATTTCAGCTTAAAAAAAAAAAAAAAAAAAAAGAGCCTTTTTGAACTGATTCCTGTGGTAGGGGTTGGGTTTTGGTTTTGGTTTTGTTTTGGGTGGGGGGTTTGTGTTTTTGGTTTTTTTGTTTGTTTGTGATTTGGGGTTTTTTGTTTGTTTTGTTTTTGGGTTTTGTTTTTTTTAATGCACATTTGTTGAAAAGAAAGCAAAACCACAATGCTAGACATAAAAGAAATTGTATTTGATCTTAGCTGCCCAGAGGTAACCTGGTTAAAACATTCTGTCTAACACGGCAGTCTGCAGCACACATCAGACAGGCTGTGATGTCTCTACTTCACAGGCTCTGTCCAGTATTTAGCATTTACCCTTTTTTGATTGGGTCACCTTTTAAATGCCACAAAATAGGGCAGCAAAAGTCAACAAAAATAAACAGGCAAAACGGAAGAAAGTAACAATCTAATGGAAGGGCTTCAGAGATAAAAGTCACTTTGTGAGGGCTGCCTGCCTAAGGAGCCCCCTTGCCATTGTAATAGCATCTAATTTGAGTTCTAACTCCAACAACAGTTTAAAAAGCTTTCCACTCTAAAGGGCCCCAAGTGCATCATAAAGATAAAGCATTTCAGTAGAAAACAGCCTCAAAGACCTCTATTATCTTATCAGTCTTTGCTTACAACAGCTGAACAAATATGACTAAGTTCTGAATGACTTTCCTCCCCCCCCCCTTCTTTTTATAACACTAGAATACTGGAATTTCTTTATTTCATGATCAGTTAGCAATTGTTGATGTCCCCATATGCTATTGCCCAGTCCTTAGTCAATAAAAAGTTTTATAAATGCTTCCATTATGCTTTGTAGCATCCTAGTGCAGAAGGCAGCCCAGCAAACATGTCCAGCATGCAAACAACACCAGACAGCTTCTCTTGTGAAGGTGTGAGATCCCCCCACTCCCTTAGGTCTCAAAATGATTCTGTGTTTTAAGCTTTGGGCAAGGAAAAATTGTCCATAAACAGTAATGGGAATTCAAAATTGTCCATAAACAGTAATGGGAATTAATATTAGGAACTACTGAAAACATTCGGTAGAGAAAAATCTTTTTGTCAGGTTTAGAAAAACAAAACATAAATTAGATATGCTTATGAGAAAGATGAAAATGCTTTACTGACAGTCTTCAGGATTCATCCTAGTTTCGCATATACTAAACCTCAGATGCTTAAGTAATTTCTTAGGTTGGACCAATTTGAAAATAACATGATGCGCAAAATAGGAGAGATTTAATACAATCCTAAACTTACCGTAGACCGAACTGTCTTTATTAGACTATCCATAAAATTGCAGGTAACACAGTGAATATGAAAGCAAGGTCACAATGAGCCTTCATTTTCCCATGTTGGTATGGTCACAGACAGGTAAGCAAGAGGGCAGGGACCCACCGTTGCATGACTAGCTGCACCACCACCACAGCCACCTCTCTGGCTCTGTGCAAATTTAGCTGCTGCCATGTCTCACAGCAAACATCAGGGTCCTACACCTGCTGTTGTTAGTTTGGATCATACCATGGTTTTCATTCAGTGCACACATCCATCTTGCCTAACCAGGAGAGACAGTACATGTGCAGAAGAGCAATGCACATCCAGATCTCTCCCTGACACTGGGTTAGGATAGGGACAGGAGTCCCTGGGTCTACGCGCTCTCACAACTCCTAACTTCACCTTTGCATCTCTGAGTTTCAGGTTCAACTGTATCCTATTCAACCATTTAACGTGTCACACTGAGAGGGTTTTTTCCCTTCTCAAAAGAATTTGAAGGATATATCCCTTCTTCAGACTCCACAAATCACAGATCAACTTATTCTGTGTTAAGAATGTATAAAGAATATATATTAAGAATATAAACAAGAATGTATATGGTAGTCTAGCTGAATATTTCCCCTAAACATTTGCCATAACCTGACGGCAACTGAGGCAGGCTTACCTGCCTTAGCATTTCCCAGCAAATGCTTCTACCTTAGCTTTGCTCCTGCAATTAACCACCTCTTCTGAGACAATATTTCCTTTGTGGTTAACATTTTTTTGATCCCATGTGTTCACCAGACTTTTTGTTCTTGCATTGTTCCTTAGCAATTCTCAATTTTTTTCTCAGGAATATCTCATATTTAGAGTTTTTCTTCCTTGGCTGTTTTACATAATGGTTCTAATCAAAGTACATTCATAAAAAAATTTCTGCAGTGACGAGATCAACATAAACAAGCTATTACCAAACAGCTCCAAGACCGTCAAAGTAATCTGCTAGGCAAAGGACTGGATTGAGTAGCGCCTGGTTAGCTCATGGAGCGCAGTGGTGTGTTATGCCATTTTTAGGGATGTGGTGAATCCACAGTTGAGTCCTAAAATGTAATTCACGTCAGGAATGTAGGAAAGAATGTGATGTTAGCCAGAACTTCAACCTCCCCCTCCTCCAAACCAGTGCCCAGCAAAAAGTGGAATTCCAGCAAATCTCTTGGACTACTTTCTTTCACACATGTGAAAAGAACTCCGAGATAAGCCTTGAAAGACTCTAACTGTTTAACTGAGATTTTGTTACTATTTCACATATACAATTCTATTTTAGTATTGTTTGTTATTTAAAAAAAAAAAAAAAGAAAATGAAAAAAGTCCCCAAAACTTTAGCCATTGCCCAGTTTCTTGGAATTACCCTTGAATTCCAGAAGAACTTCTAAATTATACTAGAAGTACATATTAAGTGTTAATTCAAGTACATATTAAGTGTTAATTCATGCATGTGTATGTGGAAGAAAGAAGATGACAATTTTTTTAATAAATTATACATAGGGTTTTTCAGCAGCAAGTAGAGATTTGGTTATGGATGCTTTAGTGCTTTTAGTGGGTTTAGAAATGCTTCATATATACTCAATATGAGCTTTTCAGACTCTGGAAAAAATGCGATAAATCTGGATATAAACAGAGAAATATGTATTATACATCACAACTAAAAGCTCACAGTCAACTTGGTTTTGCTGAATTAGAATATAACGACATAGCAGAGGCAACAGGCTGTGAGTAATCTGTACAGTGATACGAACACTATAATATGATGTAAAGAGAAATGAAAAATGAGTAGGTTTATTTTGTTAACTGAGAAGACTGTAGCCCGGGGCATAGCACACCAAAATAAAATTAACACCATGGTTACATACAGAGAACAAAATCTGTATTATTAATATTATTAATGACTCTAATACTCAATTCCATTGCTTTTAAAGTAAGAAAATTTACATACAACAGAGGAGAAAAGATGATCCATCCACTTAAGGTACTCACTCAGGAATTGAGAGAGCTGAAAATACATCCTGACCTTCATTTTTAGTTTTGCCCATTTAAATACAGATGAAAGTACTTCCCTGCATCAGGGAGGTGAATGCTATTTTGAGGATAGTAAAAGTGCGAAAGGGTTTAAATTCTAAACTGTATTTGTGGGCCATAGAACAGGATGAAACAGTATATTAAAGAACAAAAAATCCAAAGGGTAAAGGAGGCATTGGAAGTTAAAAGAATACATAAACAGAAAAAAAAAAAAGACAAAATCTAACTGCCATGTAATTATATAACAGTTCCTTTTCTGTAGAAAAAACACACTGAGATGCCAGAAACTGTGTTAATAAGGATAGCAGAAATACTTGAACATCATAGTAGGAATAAACTTTCAGGATCAGAACATTCTCTGTGCAAACATCCCCACACAAATCATGCTTACCAGGTTTGGTTTTTTTTTTTGGAAATTAATATCTGAAGTAAAAATTGCACAAGATTGGTTCACCATTCCTCATCAGAGACATTAAGTGCAAAACACAATAGCAGGCCAATGTTATATCTTCCTCAAGCACATGAGAAAGTCTTTAAAATGGTTTGAAAGTTAAATCTGTAAGTTCATACATTTGCAAGGGCTCTAATCCAGTTGTCTTATTGAGAATTAAAGTTCTCACATAGCAAAACAGGGGAAATCTCATAGCCAAATCGAGATATCCAAAGTTTTTCCTTCTGAATGAAGATGGGACACAAGTACTAAATATCAGAAAAATCAAGTACCTCAATAATAATGATGTTCACAGTGCTTGTAGCTTGTTCATTACACTGGAATTAACAGCTCAGCAGGACTAATTCTCTCTTCACATTATTTACACAATACATGTAGATCCAGAAACTTCAATAGAAATATCCACTACTTACCACAGTATGAGAACTGATTCCCATGTTCCCATAAAGAGTAAGTGAAGCCAGTTGTCCACGTTCCCTATTATTTTATTTCTGAACCTGACTCAAAACACTTGGGCTCTTTCATCAGCTTTGGCTGAAATTTGTAATTGTCAGTGGACCACTAGAAAAGATGTCTAATACAAATCCAAAAAAAGTCATCACTGAACATTATGGAATAACACTGGCTTTAATGACATTCTATCTCTCCTCGCTATATTAGGTATGTAGAAATGTTAGTATAGAAGCCTATGCATATAAATATATTCTATTACACTACCCAGTTTAAAGTCTGAGAATGCTTTGTCCTGACATTCGACTTACAAAACTGTACATAGTATTAGAAATTTTATATGCACTTACTGATTAAATTCATAACTCTCTCCATGACCATCTTATAGTTTAATGTGAAACAGAATGAGGTGCTTACATAGGAACTGCTTCCCCACCTTTCACATCAGCTCCAGAGTTCCAACACAACGGCATTTTGCCCTAAACATTATTTTGTTTTCTCAGTATTTTTTTTCTCTCTCTTCTGACTCATAAAATGTACTGAATGGAGTTCTGCTGCACTAGCTGTGTCACCATATCTTCATTTAGTTAAGTAATGTCTTAGAAGTTTGAAATCAGTGGAAAACCCCTAGCCTTCATTTCCAGAAAGGGAAAAAAAAAGCCAAAACAATTTGGTTCTAGATTTCTAGATTAGTATTTGCATCTGCCCTGAGGCATGGGTGGTCTGACATACAAATGCTAAGCCATCTCTAATATTCATATAAAATATTGCAGTAAAAGGTGTAACATACTTTTTTATAACTTTCTCTTTTAGATGTGAAAGGATAATTTCTTTTCCTCATATACAGTCATAGGTAATGTCTTCTACGGAATTACAATGTTGAGAGTCACAATTGATCACAGTCTGGAATAAGTAGGATCTTATCAAGCAACACAAAAAGATTAGGATTCTGCTGAATTAAAAAAAGGAAATGAAGGATTCAGGACTGATTTTGAAATTGCTCCATTCCATTGATTGTTCTTTCATAACAGCATACAGCTGGATAAAAATAATTTTGTTTCCATATGCAATTTTAACTTTAACGAGTGATTTCTGGGTACCACGATACTCCTCAAAATGAATCTTATTTTTTTTTATTAGGCAACCATGATACAATTCCAAGTTATCTGGACAATTTTTCATTCTTTTTAAACTAGTATTTCTTCCTGTTGCAATGCAAGTGTAAAAAAGCACTTGTTTGGAAGCAAAAGCTCTCCAATTAAAACTTGTATCTTCAATCACAGGGATGAACTGAATATCTGTTCTATCTCATCTTATTCTGGAAAGAGAATTGTATATGTACATGCATAAAAATGACTGGAAGGAAGCTGAGCTTAGAGGAAGTTAGTTTAATATCTCATTTGATGAGTATAGCTCATGAATTAGATGACATTAATTTCCCTATATAACAGGACTCATAGTTACTTATGATTTCTTCAGCTGATATTTGTATTTCATAAAAAAGTTCATGATGTAAAAGAAGCTTTTGCTCGTTTGTTCAGTCTTCTCACATTATATAACTATGGGTTAATAATAAAAGATGAAAAAGAATTGTATGTTTTAATTAAGTTTTCTATTTTAAAGAGAAAACTGCAAAAAAGGAAGTTTGGTTTTGTTTTGGTTTTCTTTTTTCTTTTTTCCTGCTTTTTGTCACAGTATTTGCAGAAAAACCTTGACTCTTGTCTTTAAATAGTGAAGAATGTTTTGCACTGTAATGTCTATAAATACATACATGGGATGATGGTAAGCCTGTATATGTACTCACTCCTGCAGTTGGACATGTTGGACAGAGCCTTGGGCGACACAGTCTAGAGTGAGATGTCCCTGCCCATGGCAGGGGGGTTGGAACTAGATGATCTTAAGGTCTTTTCCAACCCAGACTGTTCTATGATTCTACAATTTTATGTGCAAATCAGGTGAAAAAACATATAATCACTGTAACTTCCTGTGGGGCCAATATAATTTTAAGGTGGATGATGTGGTGCCTTGTATTGAATCTAAGCATCTGTGTACCAGGAAACTGTATGAGAACAAGGACAGGAATTAATACTTTTCTCCATAGGCACAGGATGGGAAGAGATCTTTTCTATAGGTGCCCCTGCAACGTTTGTATACAAAGGCTAATTGATTTACATATTAGGATTCAATCATTGGAGTTCATTTGCCTTAAAGCTAACACTGAGGATCCTACCCCAAAAAACTTTAGGAATAATGCCTGTCTTCCTAAACACAAAATTGTAACCCAAATGCATTTCTTCTATTGCTTCCAGAATACACAGTATACACAGGAGAGGAGATGTGCCCCTGTGAAATGTACTTTGACTTATGATGTCTTGCAGTTACTTTTTATATCTTGTTAAATAAGTTACTTCCATGAGTTTTTAGTTAGTAGTTATTAGCTACACCACTCAGAAATGTCTAAATATAAATATGAGTAATATTAGTACTGTAAGATTTATATACTTTAAATATAAATTTTAATTTTGATCTTAATTACATGTTCATCTTTCATGTCTTACAAATACAAACAAGTATATCAATGAAAAACTTATATTTGCCTCTGAAGATTTTTATTGCCTCTGGTGATAAGTAATGAAGAAGCAAAGTTTATTGCAAAACAAGGACATTAGCATAGCCTGTCTATCATAGAAGCTGTAAAGAAGAAACTTCCTACCTCATCTGAGAAGAGACAATTTAGTTAAAAGCCTTTGATATGTATGGAAAAGCAACAACATTTTATACATTTAGAATATGCCTACAGAAGTCAGTTGAAGGAATTTCCCTTATTTAAGTAGGCTTTGAAACAGATCCATTGATATATTAATTATTAATAGCATTAGGTGGTCAAAATTGGCAGCTTCAGGCTTGTGAATCTGAATATTATTTTAAATTTCTTTCATAACCAAGCGGTCATAAATTGAAAGCACTACTTATCTGTACACACAATCTAGTAATCTGTATAACCAATTCAGTAGGTCATATTGATGCTACAAATATGAATTATCTTATGTCATTTGAAATAACCACAACTTCACTGTATGGGTATGAGAAACAAAAACCAAACAAGTAAACTATGCTTGTTTTTCCCTCAAGGATCATTTTATAGTTAATTAATAAAAAGACCACATTCCAGAACAAATGGGAATTCTATGACAGGCTTGTTATGCTCCTACGAAACACACTACAAAATTATCAGTCAAGTTCTCTGACTGCAGAAAACCCTCCTAAATCACATTAACCAGAGCACAAAGAAGGTGGTCTACATTTGTAGACTGAAGTTCCACACATATTCTAAGAGTGTTCTGGTATAATTATACTGTAACCACAAGCATGAGTATGTTTAGCCAGATGTTTCTTACCAGCGACTAAAAGTACAGTTGGAAATTTTCTTAATTCAATTCATTTGTATACCTAGTTGATCACAAACCAAAACATTTAACACAGCCCTTTGCTACAGGATCTCTGGTAACGAAATTTCTCACAGTCCCAAACAAAAGAGTGGTATCATGTTATTTTGTTGTGCTTATATAGGTACTCTACGACTCAAACAGGATCACTTGGAATGAAAATAAACACTGCCTATTCAAAAGACTGAATATAATTTAATATTCAAAAGCACGACTTTAAGCACACAGTTTAAAGATGATTCAGAATAAATCTTGAAGCATTGGGAGCATGTAGGAAACATACCGAGAGGTTTTGTATTCTGTAATAATAGCATTCTAATTCAATATATTATAAATAGACCTGGGATATATTTAGGAAATCAGGATTCCCTAATTGTTCTTCTCTCCTTAACACAATAAAACATTATCCAGGTTGCATTTTCATTACTTTATTTCTACAGCAACCACAATTTCATCATATTTTTCCTTCATAACAGGACACTAAAAATAAAAACACAACTGAAGAAGAAGCAGGAGCAAGGAAACCAGATTTCTACTGAGATTTCTTTCAATTGGTTTTGAAAGTTAATCATCTTCCTTTTAAGTGTTCTATTAAAAAAAGTTATGTCTGGAGCAACATAGCTACTGCAACCCAATGCAATGTTTCTGACACTTTTCTCAGAAGTTACACTGCTGTAACTGTGACACTGTGATACTGCCAAAATAAAGGCTAATTGTGACTGCAAAATAATTTTGCACTGAACCAATGTATTTTATGGTTATTTCCTCTGTACAATTTAAATATACATAAAAATTTCAACCTGTCTGCACCTGTAAATATCTCAGGTATTTTTCCAAGGGATTTCCTAGATTTAGGTGTCTCTGGGTCAGATTTTTTTAAAGGGCTTTAGGACTCACTACTGCAGATAGATCATGACTATGGTTTATAATATACATTAAGCATCTAACACCCTTGTATCTGCTGCCCAGCGGAAAAGGACCTGGGGATGCTGACTGCTGAATATGAGCCAGCGGTGTGCCCAGGCAGCCAAGGTGGCCAACAGCATCCTGGCTTGTATCAGAAATAGTGTGGCCAGCAGGGCCAGGGCAGTGATCAACCCCCTGTACCCAGCACTGATGAGGCTGTACTTTGGATACTGTGTTCAGTTTTGGGCCTGTCGCTATAAGAAAGACATTGAGGTGCTGCAGCATGTCCAAACAAGCTGGTGAAGGGTCTGGAGAACAAGTCTTATGAGGAAAGGCTGAGAGAACAGGGGTTGTTTAGTATGGAGAAGAGAAGGCTCGGGGGGACCTTACCAACTCTCTACAATTACCTGAAAGGAGGATGGAGTGAGGAGGTGGCTGGTCTCTTCTCCCAAGTAACAAGTGACAGGACTAAAGGTAATGTCCTCAAGCTGCACCAGAGGAGGTTTAGATTAGATGTTAGGAGAAATTTCTTCACTAAAAGGGTGGTCAGGCATTGGAAAAGGCTGCCCAGGGAAATGGTGGAATCACTGTTCCTGGAAGTGTTCAAAAAACATGTAGATGAGGCCCTTAGTGACAGAGTTTAGTGGTGGATATGGCAGTCCTGGGGTAATGGTTGGGCTTGATGATCCTAAAGGTCTTTTCCAACCTAGCTGATTCTATGATTCTGCCCTTGTCAATCACTGTTATCTTGAAAAGCATTAGACCATAGACAGGCTAGAGTATTTCTTTTTAGAGAAATCCTTACATTTCAGAAAAAGTGGTCATCCTATCTCTGGCTGAGGTCTGAGAACCAGAATTACACTATAGAACCCTTGGGAGATAAAGAAAACAACTATAAAATAGAGAAAAGGGTTAATTAATTTATTACTATATCCTGAAGTAGGAACTATCTATTCACTGCAGCACCTAAAAGAAAATCTACAGTCATCCTGTGACTGTTGCAGAATCTCAACAATATTTAGGCGAATGGATCCTGGCACCAGAGTAAAGCAGCAAAGGTAAAAAGTTTTTTCAGTTACAAGTTAAAAGGAACTCTATGATTCTTTATGAATCTAAAAAAAACCCCAAAACCAAACCATGGAACAGTTATGCAATTTCATGTTCTTTACCTTCCTTCATAAACCTTTGTATACCTTTGATGTCACAAATAAAAATTTGAAGTCTCTGCAAGTTTTCCTACATTCAGAAAAACTTAAGTTGCACAAACCTACATAAAATGTCTGTATACACTATATAGACTTTTGAAATCCTGCAACTTGAGTACACTACCTACATTTTAACAGTAGATTTTTAGCATGTGTAATACAACTATATCCCAGCTTCCAGAGAACTACGATTGTCTAGTAAACAGTTACATCAATGATCTAATCCCGTAACTAAATTTCAAAGTATAATGAACCTTGTCTATAAACAATTTTCTGATCTTCAGATTTAGAACTGTGATCTTATTTCAACAAAACACACCAGGGGCCTACATCAATCTACAGTATTTTCAAGTCAAAACAAATGCAAAAGATGTATCTTCACACATATAGTAGTATGTTTAAATATGTCGGAAATGTCAACCACTTACATACTTTCATATTATCCCTAATTAATATAAATTGCATTTAATTTCACATTTAGTAAAACATATTGCTGCCCAAAATAAGGACTATAATTTTTATCAGCAATTATTATTACTGATGTATCAACACAATTATTTAAATTCAATGTATATAGAGACAGAATCCATGCAAGCATTTACAGTTTTTGTTCCCTCTGTGCTTCTTCCCTAATTTTTGTGGCTTGGAGCTCCTCCAGATGCTGTCTCTGACTTTGTGGTTTTGTATTTGAGATCCCATCTCCTGATTCATAGCATCCTTGATTGACAAACAGATTCAGATATGAAAACAAACAGTTACCTGTATCTAATCTGCATCTGACAGCTGCACTGTTAAGTTTGCCGTTCATGGTGAACCTACTGTTTTAGATTTTACCCATTTCTTGGGTCACTGTGCTTACTGAGCTGTTTTATAACTGGGGACATATGTGATCTCCGCACTGCAAGCTGCACTTCGGATTCAGAGGATATTCCTTTTTTTCCTTCCCCCTTCATAAACTAAATTATTTAAAAAACAACACAGGGTTTTGTATTTCTAAACTGATGTGCCTCCTAATTGAATGCAGAACACTTTCAAACTCTTTTCCATTAGAGGCCCACTTTTTTCTGATTTTAATGCACAGTATAATACCTTCATTGGTAGATTAAAATCATTTGACTAGAAGTAAAACCTATTATTATATGCTTTTTAAGCGGTTTTGTCTTGTATAATGTAGGATGAATTATGTAAAACATACCAAACAGGATACTCTACAAGCTGCTACTTTCATGCTGCAAACAATCACAGTTTCACTGATAGACTGGGACTTAGCATCTTAAAATTCCTGTGGAAATCAAGTGCATTTTAAGTATTGGGTTTGATTATTTAATCAGACAACTTGCATTTTGCCCTGGCTAATTTGGAAGGCTGATAATATTTTACTCATAAAATAATTGTGCACCTGTTGTGGTGGAAACCTATTCAAACAAATCTTAATAGACATGAGGACTTATTCCCAACATGAGTATGTTAGCCTCTCATTACCCCTATCTATGGGGCAATAAATTTTAAATAGCTATTGAGCAGGTCTCAGCTTAATCTTATATAACTCTTGAAGAACTTTCATGAGAACATGACTAACATTAACCTTTGTTAATTCATGTCAATAGAGACCAAGGTAAATATTAGGATATGTGCAACAAACTAACAGCAATTTAAAGAAATAAAGGTAAGAAAAAATATATATAACAGGATTTAATTGTGACAGCTAATGACAAACAAAAAAGAATGGGGGGAGTGGAAAAGAGAAATTATTTACTTTCATCCAAAACAAATATTTGTGTAAGAGGCAGAAGAGAGACAGTGACTTGAGACGAAACCACTAACCAGGAAGCAGGCAGTATCATGAATGACCTGACTAGAGCAAGAGAACCCTGATTAGCCTGAAACCACTTTAATGTTTGCAGGAGGAGGCAAAAAGAAGCAAAATGAGCCTGGTTTGGCTGGATCTGCCCTTTGGCAGAAAACTGTCAGATGTTATTGGTCAGATCTGAAATGAGGTGACACAGTTAGACAAATCAAGCCCTTTTTAAAAAAATACTGATAGTTAACCTTTTCCAAATGGTCAAGTTGTTTAGAGAAGACAAGGACAACCCTTCTTTTATTTCTTCTGTGTGCCACTGAGCTTAGGCTTTTGAGGCAGTGGCTGCATCAGGTTGCACATTAGGTTCTTGCTATTCTTAGTTGCATGTGAGTTTCCCAAATGTGCCCTTCATTTTTTCTGACTACTAATGCTATGTCCTTTTTTTTTCCCCCCACACTTGGCTTTACAAGTTTTACAGATGTCATTTCTGAACCACTGGTGGGTCCACAGTTTGTAAAGTTCCAAGTAAGGCATTTTTACATATGTCTTAAGAAAAAAAACCAAAAACTGATATCTTTGATGTCGTCAGGATGCTTTCATCACCACACAACATCCACACATCAATACCCCACTTCAAGACAGACTCCCTGTTCAGAAAGGGAGTTTAAGACCAACTGAGGTGAAAAGGATTGCCACAAAGTTTGTCATTAGTGCCAAAGTTTGAGACATTTTGCACAAAAGATTTCTTTCCAAACTAACTGCAGATAAGGGTGATGAGAATGACCAAAGTGCAGAACACAGCATAGCATTCATAGCAGGAATAAACAAATATATATTTACTTTTCAACATGGAGATCAGAAAACTGAAGGTAGTGTAACAGAGAAGATGAAGAGGGAACAACCATTCCTTGTCCATTATAGTATAAAATCTAGGGGACACCTACAAAGTACTATGTTCAAATATACAGCATATTGTTAATTGCTGAGCTTATCCCAACAGACATTCCAGCTGTCTATTAAAGGGTTCCAAAGCGATTGGATATGTTCATAGATGATAATTCTATCAAGGGCCATTAAACCTGAATGTACAATTTCTGAATTAAGAAGCCTATTAATCATATTTTGTGGGATATTGGAAGAGGATATTGAGGAAATATTACTGTATGTTTGCCCTTTCCTTATACCCTTCTCTAGGTTGCTCAGTCACCATAGACACCGAACACTCTACAGTATGTTCTTTATATCTGAAACTCAAATCAAAGATTTCCTTAATGTGAATCTCCTTTAACAAAAGTCTGATAAAGTACATCTACAGGTTTCCACAGAATCCAAACTGACCAGAAAATTTCAGTCCTTTCAGTACTGTACTTATATGCATCTTTCTAGATGAATGCATACAGTCATTAGTTTGTTAGAATTTGACTTTACATGTCTAGGGCAACAAAAAGCCAAAAGGCCTGACACATGATGAAACACAAGAAATGGAGCTTCCACTCTTGTTTTAGCAGTGCAAACTCCTACATAGGTGCTTCCTTTTCATATGAAGTTGTATTTCTTCCTCAGTAGGAGTTTTATTTTGCTAAAAGTAAGCAACTTCATTGGCAACTAAGCTGGGACATGGGTCAAAAGGAAATTTGCCCCTGGCATCCAGGGTCAGAAGAGAAGGCCTTAAGTTCCAAGTAATGATAAGCTCCTTCAACCTACAAGCCTTTTGACTATAGTTACACACTCTGTATATCTTAAATAAAACAATTACTGCTATAATGAAAAATAAATACATATCTATAATATCAACCAACCTACCTACAGAAGAAAATGGCAAGTTTTTGAAGACAAAGTGAAGAAAGCCTACTTGTAATTTTCAGCTTATATTCAACCCTTTTTCTGCTAACAAATTAAATGGCATTTGAAAATAAACACATTTTAATACCATACATTTTTCTTGTCAGTATTTGTACAAATGAAGAATGGATCAAATTCCAGAAGACAATCTTTTCTAATGTGCTAAACAAATGTATTGCTGTTTCAAGTTCCTTATTATTAGCATTGTTATCCCTCTTATTCTTTTTTCTCATAAACAGTTGATACTCTTTCTCAGGATGCTATTTGGGACACAGTTCCACAGAACACAGCATGTAAGTGAGCTGTCTCATTGATTTCAGTGTAGTACAGCACACATGTATTTAGCCCTTAACTGTTAAGGTTAGAAACATACACTGGTAAAATAAAAAGTAAAGAGATATATGTGATTCCAGAAAGTAACAAATTCATTTTGTGCCAGGAAATATACTGCATGCATCCTAGTTGATATTACTTACAAAATGTATTCCAACAACATGGAGAACTTGATGTATGTGGTAGGTTAATTACAATGTAATTTATAGTTGTGGAGTTTTAAGAACTAGAAATGGTATCAGACATTAACTTTTAACATTAGAAGCAGGCATGATTGTGGCAGGTGTCACTGAAATATGACCCTCTGACCAAAAGACCGGAACAATGAAAATGTTTACTACTTCTTTTTATTTTTTCACTAAGAACAGCTTCAATCCTGTCAAGACTTACATGTACATGATTTAAATAATAGCACTATGTAGAGTGAGCAAGTCCACAGAACTAGGCTCTGTCTGTACAGTCCAGGGTATGCCTATTCAGATCCATAAACTGGATAAAAGTATTTCATATTAAAAAAGTCAAGATGACATATGATCATGTAGTTTAATCTAGTTCACACTAGCGATTAGTCTAACTACTTGTATCAATATCTTAATCACAAAAAATTGATACAAGGGGGTGTGGTAAGTTTAACCAAAATATTTTTATTTTGGAATTATGTTCTTCAAGCAAATCAGACTAAAGAGTATGCAAATGTTAACTGTATATTCAGTCACTCAAAACAGTACCAATTAATTTAGAAGGTCAGGTTAGACCTGGAAATGTAGCTTTTGTAACACATTACACAAAGTGCTAATGACTTGAGAAATGGCAAAACAAAAACATCTCTCTGATTTGGAGAGCTACAATATAAAGCTAAACATATCACTTCATTGGATCATGGTAATAAATACATTATGAGAACCCTTTATAGCCTGTGGTATATTTCTAATCAGGACCACTTTCAAAAGGATTTGGGTGTAGGGGTTCTGGGTTGCATTGTTTTGTTATGTTTCGTTGGGTGCTTTCATTGGTTTCACTAATTGGAACCAGTTGATCCTTTTTCCTGTGTATTGATTTTTTAAATCCTAGCAGTTAACAATGATTCTAATGTATCATAACACTTTAGACCTTAATCATATAGCGGGGCGTTTGCTTGTAGCTTTTGTTTGAGTTTTAATTAAGAAGACCTTGTGTCTCAAAGCCTGAGCTGGGTTTTTAATTGCTAGTATGTATATCACACAGACTTCAAAAGAAATAAAATATGTTTATAACAGAGAGCACAAAGGAGAGCTTTGAAATGTCTATAGCCATACAAAGTGACATAATTAAAAACCTCTGAGTGCCTTTGTGATATAAGACTTATATATATTTATTTATGCATATTTATAAGGCAGACTGTTATATACCCTTAGACTTCCTGAGAAAGAAATTTCAGCAATTATAATGAGAAATAATTACTGCAAATGCAGACTACAGTGTTGGTCAGGGCTACAGGAAAACATCAGATTTATTTTCCTCAAAATGTTCTTCACATCTGATATAGTGCACCAAGAAACACCCAAAAGCTTATCTGTGAAGACAAATTTTACAAAATGGAAGCAAAAATAGCATTTTGAAATGTTTTGTAAATCATGCATATTTTAAGAAAAAAATTAATTCACTGTAAAATCAGAGAAACCATAACTTTCTCAAGGATTCATTCATGCAGTACTCTCTCCAAGACTATTCCAGAAATGGATAGTGTTAAATTACTAGATTCAAACAGTTGTGCCTCACTGTTCTCTTCCAGTCATTAATGCATACACAAAATAAAATGCTCCAAGAAAACACCTCTTTCTGTCTTTCCCGTGTTCTAATATCAGTGGCAAATACATTTTTTCAGTATTTTTTATAGTGTATCTTGCAAGGGTACTATCAAGTGAGTGAGTTTCTTCATTTTACTAAATTCAACATTTCCTAGGGAACATGAATGCTACCTCTCACCTATCCAAATATTTTGAGGCCATTAAATGTGTACATATCACATGAAATAGGAGTTTCAGACTCTTTTTAATAAAGTAGCAAATATTAAAGGGAAGGAATAAGCATGGGAAAAATAATGCAAACAGCTTTCTATACTGGATAAAGCCATGGACATCAATCGCTATGCTTCCCAAAATAGAGTATACTGTACAAAGACAGAATGTGACATTCATGTCACAATTCCTATAAATATAGATAGTCCCAGTTGTAAACACCACCAATGGAAGCCAGAGAACTAACCTGCAACACAGTAGCCAGTGACCCAGGAGTCACTCTTCTATAAGACTTCTAGACCAATTGTGACCCTTTCACGATGACATCATTGCTTAAGTTACTTAAAGACTGACCTTTCTTATTTGATCTTCAAAGACCCTGCATGCTGAGAAAGACCATTGCGGGCTATTTCAGTAGGACAACTGCCTGATGCATGCAAGACTATGCTATTCCAGAGATTTATATTTGGAACAGAAATCGAAAACTTAAAACAGACTCTGTATAGTGATAAATGATGCTACTCTGCCTAGCTGTGGCTGCTGAAGGAAAACTAGATAACTAAGGAACAGAAATACATGCAGCAAGGGAGGGTGAGGACAGAACTCTGCACCCAGATATCTGGAGATTGAGAAGAGTCCTGCGTCACTTTGTTTATTCAAATACATGATAACAAACACCAGAATGAAAAGTATTTCCTGATCCTAACTTTTCTACAAAAGACAACACTGCAAAAGCCAGACATAAACCTAACGAGTTGCTTGTATACCTTAAATAAATGTATTTGCATGCATATACTGGCAAATAGGACACAATCAAATGATTTGTATAGGCAGCTGTGGGGTTTTTTTTCCAGGTGAGCACGTCATGTAACTCAGCTCAACTGCTTCATAGACCTTTGAAAATTTGACCTGTGTGTTTCATTTATAAACATATCAAATGAACAAGCAGACTTATTTAACCACTGGAATTTGGCTACAAAGCATTCTGCCAAATGCTCCTCTGAGTTTCATGCAGCCTCCCTGAAGTCAATGGCTTGCTTGGCTGGAATTCAAGGAAGAATCTGGACCATTATCAATAACTGAAATCCTAATAAAGAAACTCAGAAAAAGCAGTTTTACAGATGAAGCACACTATGCAAGCGTAATTGTGAAGAGGAACAATCCCACTTAGAGAAAAAAATAAATGATTCACTGTTTGTTACTTTTGTATTGGCTTCTATTGTTCAAATTAATAGATATTGTTTATAATTATATCTTGATTAACACTATTGTGTTCTAAATATAGAAGGTAAAGCTAGAAAATACCATTTTTATTTGTTTCTTTCAGCCAATTATCTTTTCTTTTCTACTATGTGCTTCCCAAACATGAATAGAAACAGTTCGTGTCAGTGGTACTTTTTTTTTTAATGCTTTCATCCCTTTTTTCTGGCACAATTCTTAGCGTACTGCCTTCCCACAACCAAGATGCCAGTCTTTCACTGAAGCGAGGAGGGTTGTAGTTGTGCAGACAGAGAGAAAGAGTATGTGGTCAGGTTATCCTTAGCAAGAACAACGCCTTCTCTCTAAAACAAACTCCCAGTAACAGTCAGAGCAAAGAGCAGTTCCTCACAGGACCACACCTCACTGACTTATAATCAAGATTTTTTCCCCTAATGACCTCATTCATTTATTTTTCTGATTGTTTCATGTCTTTAAGTTAGGCTCTCAGTAATATGAACAGAAAGTCTGCACAAAAGCCAAAAGTATCAGCCAGTTAAACAAATTGATTTAGAATCTAATGGAAATTAAGGAAAAGATATTTGACCTCCAAAAAAACAACACATTTTTAAAAAATAGTTCTTTCAGAGACCTCAACATGCCCTGCCAGTTACCTAACTGGAAATTCATTCAACACTATGAAAATGAACTTCAGGATTTGGAAATCTACCACCTTGAATACTGACAAGATTTTTTATATATTTTTTTTTTAAAGTATGCTTCCTTGACAGATTAAAAATTCTCCCTGGTTTCCCTACTTTGCTTTATTTCCTTCTTGTAATTGAGTTTTCATGCTGCCATGGGCTCCAATGTTGGGGTTTTTTCTTTTTCTCTGAGATGCTAACGCTAATATGAGTTAATACCAGGTTATTAGGTTGGTTGATAGTGATTTTATCAGTTAGGAGATAACCAGCTTGGCT